>NC_029794.2:95575408-95588880 GCF_000816755.2 Arachis ipaensis
GCCACCCGGTACCCGGTTCGGGTCCCAACTAAACCGTTTCACAATCCTTTTCAACAGCCCAAATTTCAAAATCAGTCCAAGGCAAGCCAACAGTCATCTCAACATTTCGTTTATTTCGTTTCACAAAGCCACACAACAGTCGAGTCAAACAAACACCCATAATCATACAAAACAACCAAACAATATATAGGATCACCAAATACCATTTAAAGCCAGCCAAGCTGAAATCAAGAGTGTATTCTATTTTACACGTTCTCAAGAAAATCCATTCAATTCAAATCAATTTCCAACAGATTCAACTCGATCTCAAAGCTTTAAAATAATCAATTTCGAAAGCATTTCGTTTCACAAAGCCACACAACAGTCGAGTCAAACAAACACCCATAATCATACAAAACAACCAAACAATATATAGGACTGATACAATCACCAAATACACATCCTCACATCAGTACCCATATGTAATAATTCTAATATACAAAATATAGTTTTCAGAAAGCGCCCCTACCTCAAAACGCAATTCCATAACCCAAACGCCTCATCAAGTCCTTTCCACCTCAACCCGAACTGACGGCAACCAAAACCTCAGCTCCCAGCCACATTCGCAATAACCATAGCAACACTAATCGCAATCATATAGTAATCAGGACTCGACCTCACGTTACCAAAACTCATATTCATTAACCAAACACAACCGAATACTAACGCAAGGCTTTTCGAAACATAATTTCTTACCGAAATTACACAATGAGGCAGCTGCGATTTCGAGCAAGTCCGGCAATAGCTCTGGCGGCGGTCAGAAGCTCCGGTAGATTAACTATAAAGACTGCGCAGCATTAAAACCTTCTCGAAATACAAAAAGGCAGAAACCTCAAATAAAACCCTTACTGGAAACTTTTCTGGCGACGACAGAAGTAGCCAGAAGCTCCGGCGGTGGTCCCGGTGGCCTTAGGACTCCGGCAACAGTAGCAGAAGCTCCAGCTAAGCACCGCAGAGCAGCAAGTCGGTAGTGACGGGAACCATCTCAGCCTCAGACCTCTCCCCTTCTTCACGCACGCCAGTCTCCTCTCTCTTGGCAAAACCCCTTTGACGGCGACGGCAGAACGACGGCGGTCAGTGGCGCGATAGCGGCGACTGGATGCAGCTCCTCCAGCCCGCGTCTTCCTCTCTCATAGTGGCACTCAATCTTAGGCTTCCTCTCCGACGCGACACGGCGGCGACCGGCGCAGCTCGTGGCTCGATGGGTGACGGCGGTGAGGCACGAGCTCCCTCTCTCCTCCGACGCGAACTCCTTCTCTCTCCTCCCTCTGTCTTTCGCGCGGTTCTGGTGGCAGCGTCACGGGTCGGCGGTGACGAGGTCTGGACTTGATCTGGACATAGCGCCGAGGTGATCGACGACCGCGCGGCTCATCCCCTCCCCGGATCGCAGCTCTGCTCCATCTTTCCCTTTCTGCTTCTGTTGCTTTCCGTTCATGGAAAGAGAGATAGGAAACTACGTGTGTTGTTGTTGCTGCGCAGTGAAGGTAGTGAGGAAAGGGGAAAGCAATTGCCTTGCTGCTGCTAGGTTGAGTGAGAAGGAAACCGGGTCATGGGTTAGGGTTTTTGAGAAAATTAGGGCTAGGGCCATTTTAGTAATTTCTAATAAAATTGTGGACAACATAGTAATTGAAACCCAAATTAAATCCAACACTAATTATATATAGAAATACTATTTGCTCATCAATTTCACAAATTGTTTTCCGTAAAATGGCCAAATCAAAATAATTAGAGATAATATAATTAAACTCTTTATTTTTCAAAGTAGCAGTATTAACTATTAATATTTAAAATATTAATTATTTAATCTAAATCATATAGAAATCCTTATTATTTCACAACTACCAACTTTATAATTTAAATATAGAAAATAATCCAATAATTATAAAATTGGATAATAAATCATAACTTGTCTCAAATTCAATAAATCACAACTTGCCTTAATTATCTTTAATAAAATAATCTCTAAAATTAAGGCTATAAATAATTATATGATTTGAGACTTGATCATAATAAGAATTTTTAAAAGTTCTGGGTCTTACATTTATCAACCTCCCTACACTTAAACAATAGCATGTCCTCATGCTAAATCCAAGAGAAAAGAATAAAGGTAGGATGGTAGAATCTTATGCAATGCAATCTATTCTAAATGCAAGCTACCTAAATGAATCATGAAATTCTAATTATTATCCACCTATATATATATATATAAAGCTTAAATGTGGATAAATTGAGTTAAATTTTTCAAAGAATCATATATGCATAGCCAAGCCTAAATCATGTTAAAGCACTTTCACAATTGAGTTGAGTTAAAGGAATTCACAAACTTTCAAGACAATTAATAATTAAATTTGGATATATGGAGATGAGCTATTGAACCCTCACTGGATTTGTGTTTACTCTCTAGTCGCTCAGTGTTTGGGGTTGATCACTCTATTCTTTTCTATTCATGCTTTCTAAAACTTTGTTCTTCATCTAACCAATCAACAAATATATAATGTATGCATACAAACATCATGAGGTCGTTTTCAAGGTTGTAATGGGGCCAAGGTAAAAGTGAGGATATATATATATATATGAGGCTAAGTGAGCTATAAATTGAATCTTTGATTAGTCTAAGATCTCACCTAATATATACATACTCTATTAAAATTAAAGATTATCCTAGTCTTCCCATAAATTTCCCACTTTTGTGTCACATACTCATGCACCAAGTTTATTTTTTATTTTACCTCCATGTGCATTGATTCCTTTACTAAACTTATTATTGGGATGATTTTGTCCCCTCATTTATTTATTTAATTTAAAAGGGATTTTTTTTGAAACATAAACACAACATTTTCAATGCACATTGTATTTTTAATTATTTTGGTTTCACATGAGCATGCTCCCAAATTTCTGATTATTTTATTAGTTTAATCATTTCCTATCACCCCATGTTCCCACGTTTCCCCACACTTAGTGGATACAAAATCTCTATCTTAAGCTAACCAAAGATTCAATTTGGCATTTTTAATTTTGTTTTTCTGCTTAAGGCTAGTGATGTGGTTATAGAACAAAAGGGGATTAAAAGGCTCAAGGGGGCTAACAAGGGTGACATAAAAGGGTAGGCTTATTTGGGATAAGTGAGAAAAGATGAATAATGGCCTCAATCACATGCAGGTATGTATCTACATTCTATAGTGGACATATAGATTGAAACAAAGTAAAGATTGCAAGCATAGAAAAGAAGTGTGAAACACACAGGAATGAAATTTATGGTTAAACGTAACCATACAATTAAGCTCAAAAACTCACGGGTTGTGTGTTCTTTTGCTCAAAAACCATATATTAGTTATGTATGTCATGCAAGTAGAGATCAAGAGTTTCCATTCAACTCAATGTGAATCTTAGAATGGCTTTTATAAAAATAAGTATTTCCTTGAAAAATGTTGTCAATTTACCAACATGTATTGCTATATATATATAAGGTGTGTGGATTGTTGTGATTCTTGAAAAGCTAAAGTTTCTAGTTTACTCTTTTTATTTTTCAATTAAACCAAGTTATCGTATGCTAAAAGGGTAAACTAAACTAATTAATCCATGTTTTCTATATCACAACTTAATAAGCTAAAGGTGCAAACTAAACTAAATATCTAAGATATATACAAACCAAAGTGTAAAATATAATAAAGTAGACAGAAATACAGTAAAAGAAAAATGTGTAAGTGCTGAAAGATAAATAAGATAAAATAAAATAAAATACAGAAAATAAACAAAATAGGATAAAAAAAAAGAGTTCGAAAGTGGTTCACCAAAAAGATTCGCCAGAGATGGCGACCTCCCCACACTTAAATAATAGCATCGTCCTCGATGCTCGATCAAGCTGGGGGTGAGGAAGTGGCATCTCCGGAAGGATGTGCTGCTGGTGTCTCTGTGGTGGCCTGAGGGTCTGCAGTCTCTATGAGTGTCGGAGGGTCTGCCTGCTGAAGCGGAGGCTCTGTCTGTAGAGGGACCTCGGGATCTGCTGGCTGTATCTGATGGGGCTCCACATGACGTGGTGCAGCCTGCTCAGCTCCTGCCTGCTCAGCCTCTGCACGTGCCTCATCCTCATGATCGTCCGCCTCCGCATCAGATGGCTCCGATGATGTGTCAGGCTCGGGGGGACGTTACTGTCGGATCAGATCATCAACTTTAAGTGCTCATAGCGTCGCTTGTTACGACGCTCCATACGATCCAGGCGTGCGAAGAGTCGGTGCACGAGGAGATAAATGGGCTCGGGAGCAGGTGAGGGTACAGTGGTGGTAGCTGGGGCAGTAGGTGCTGAAGGGGCAGCAGAAGATGTGGCTGCCTCAGTGAAGGTAGTGAGAAATGGAGGTTGGTAACCCAAGGCCTGGAACTTCTTGCTGTGAGGGATAATCTTCTCTAGTCATGTAATACCGGATGAAGTGGGGAAGATATAGGTCCTTGCCCTCCATCACACACCAAATGAGGGTAATCATGGCTGCTGGCACCTCTGTATCATGTGCTCGGCATGACGTAGTTACTTAGAATCTGCTACCAAAGCCGAGCCTCATCATTCAGATAGATAAGCTTAATTCCCTTTGGGGCCACTGTGGACTTGCTCATGACCTATGGGATGGTAGGATCAAGAGCTATAGTCCTCTTCACTGCGTCCCAGTCAAATCTCATGAATCGCATACCTCTTCAGCCTTTTGGTAACCATATGGTTGATCTGATTCAGGCTGGAGGTTGAGGATTTCTTCAATTTCTTCCTCTATAACCAGAATCTGTTTGCCTCTGAGTTGCACTGCATCCAGGGACGTTTTGAAGTAGTTTAAATAGAATTCCCTGACCTAGGATGAGTTGACTTCAGTCAAGTTCCTTTCCAGGAAGAACCAGCCTCTCTGTTTAATTTGTTCTGAGGTGTATTGTTTGAGTTCTTCTGGGATTTTGAGGGTCTTTTCCAGGTATAGGTTCCTGGAAGTTGCAAAGACTGGATATTTCAGTTCACAGTATCTGTTGGCAAACTTTACTGGGTCAGTGGCAGGCACCAACTGATCAGCCTTTTTCTACGGGGTAAAATTCTTCTCCCACCAGGAATCGTCATGGAGAATATCCAATATAGAAGTAGAGGATTCTCCTCTTTTTCTTTTGCCAGTGGTTGCTTTGCCCTTTTCTTTGCTTTTAGGGTCAGACATCCTGAAAAGTAGAAGTTCCAGGATACAATTTAAGAAAATAAAGCAGGAAAACAGTTAAGCAATTAGGAATTTATCAATAGAAGCATAGAGGGGCAAAAGAGGAATAAAAGAGCAATATAAGTATGAATTGAGTTAAATAGATGTAAAATTTTGGATTGTATGCAAGTGAAAAATTAGAGAATGAAAATCACAATTCAAAATATATGATATGCGGAATTCTTGTTAATTAGAAAAAACAGTAATCATGCCTTGAAATGGTTTTAAAGTAGTTAGTTAAAAACTAATAGAAGAGTGAGAAAGTTAAAGTAGTTTAAGAGGTAAAAATAAAGTTAAAGTAAGAGGCATGATGTTGTGGTTTCCAATTAACTAAAATTTCACAAACTTGAATAACAAGTAACTCAAATTCAAGTGAATATTGCAGATTATTGATGATTAATTCATAAAAAGAGAAGAATTGCAAAATGAAAGTGGAATCATCAATAATGTTATTTAATGAATAAGGGAATCAGAAAGAATAAGAAAGCTAGCCCGTGCATGCATGAATTGTTTTGGTTGAAATCATTTAGTGCAAAACTTGAAATTTCCAAAACTAATTCATGAATGGTAGTTGAGTGAAACAATTTGCTGAAAAAAAATTGGATAGCATTTTGGCTAAAAATTGAACATTTTCGGGTAATAAATAGTAGCAAAAACAGTTCATATGATAATAAGGTAGTGCAGGAAAGAGTAATAAATAGTAATTCACAAGAATTCAGAATAAACAAACTCAATCTGCATTAAAGAATGGTAAGGAATAGCTTATGAACAGCATTATCATCATAGCAAATTCAAAATTGTGAAACAGATAAAACAAGTAACAAGAACAGCGCAATTATCAGGCCTAAATCCACTAACCACATCCTAGCTACCTAACCACCTAAAATCCACTACGATCATGCATCTCTAACTATCCTAATTTGAACAGAATTTGAAAAAAAAAATATGCGACTAACTAACTAACTTGGGACAGGAATCAGTGTTCGGTGTAACCTGGTGGACGGAGATATAAAATTTGGAATCAGAGAGATGGTGGTGGTGATGCGGCGGCACTGGGAGGCGGTCACGGTGGCGGTTCGGTGGAGGCAGGGTGGCGGTTTGGTGGTTGGGGATGAAAGGGGGTTATGGGGGAGGAAAGGAGAAGAGGGAGGTGGGGTGGGGTGGTGGTGGCTGGTCGGTGGTGGTAGAGGGGAAGAGGGAGAGTGCAGAGGGGGAGGGGGTGGTGATGGGGACGCGAAATGAGTTAGGGTTTCGCGTCGAAGGGGGTAAGAGGATTCAAATCCATGCGATCGCATGAGTGATGGATAATGAAAGTGACGCGTACGCGTGGAGCACGCGTACGCGTCACTCAAAATTGTGCTAAATGCACAATTCCAGCGTCGTTTTGGCGCAACTCTCTGTTTCCATTTAGGGGGCAAGAATATTCACACGACGCGTACGCGTCGCCCACGCTTTCGCGTGGTGTGAGTGAAGTGAAAGTGACGCGTTCGCGTCACTAACGCGATCGCGTGGCCCAAATTGTGCCTAACGCATACCAGCTGCACGATTCCAACCCAACTTTTTGGGCATTGGATTGTTACGTCCATTTTGAATCGATGCCCACGCGTGGCCCATGCGCACGCGTGGGGTGCTTTATATATATATAATGCAATGCTGATATGGATGTTATGAATAATTCCAAGTTCAATAAAATAGAATAAAATAAAACTTAAAAACAAACAAAACGAAATAAAATTGAAAAAGGAACGATCATACCATGATGGGTTGTCTCTCACCTAGCACTTTTAGTTAAAGTCCTTAAGTTGGACATTTTGATGAGCTCATTGTCATGGTGGCTTGTGTTTGAACTCATCCAGAAATCTCCACCAACTTTTGTAGTTCCAATATCCTCCGGGGTCCCAGACTAGGCATGTAAAGCCTTTGATCAACTCAAAGCAGGTTTTCAGGCTCCACGGGTGTTGATTGTCAGAATGAATCCCAGGATCCCAAACCTTACTTTTGTATCCGTCTTTGCATTGATCTTCATTTTTCCAGCCGGGTGGTACGAAATCTGAATTTCCACTGAGATACCCAAACATCTTCCGAAACCCATTAAATCGAGCTCTATACCAATCCTTGCATTTCCAATCGGAGCGTGGAACCGTATTGAACCTTGGATGCCAACTTCTAGTATTACCAATCATCTCCTTCTTACTCTTAAAGCCGCAAAGAGCGCTAAGCTGGCCATCTGTTTCAAGCAAGCCATATTCAAGTGGAAAAGTAAGGATGAAGGCTAAGGATTTTACCCACTTGAAGTTTGTATTTAGTGGTAATGGCCGTGGGAGTGGTGTTTCCAGTGGTTCTTCAGGCTCCACTTCCTTGTACTCCTCTGTGAATTCTTCCAATTCCTGACTAATCTCTTCAATTGTAACCACGTCTTGTTCAAAGTCTTCAATGTCTTCCTCATTACTCGAGTCATAAGTTGGAGGTTGAGAAAAGTCAACCTCCACATCATCTTCATATTCACTTGGGGAAGAATCTTCTATCTCAAAGAGTTCAACTGTGACTGCAAGGTCATCATTAGAAGAACTTGATTCATGCTCATCATTACCAAGGAAACTTGCTTCTTGAATTGTTCCGTCCAGTTCTTTATAAGATACATGCTTTGGGGGTTGTGCACTATCCTCCTTAGCATCGATTTCAAATTTTTTGACAAAATTTTCCACAATTCCTAATTCCCATGGAGGTTCAGCATCTCCTAAGTCTTCAACCAATTCATCTTCTTCGATAATTGCAGCTTCCTCTACTTCTTCCAGTACAAAGTCATGTTCCGTGTTGTCCACTGGAGCTTCTAGTGTCTTCTTCGTACAGGGGGCTAATCGATTTATCGCTTGCTCCAATTGATGAAGGGTTGCATGAAATTGGTTCACCGTGTCCTTGAGACGATCCTGTGCTTCTTGGGTTGATGGGCATGGATATGGTGCATATGGGAGTGGTGGTTCTTGGGAGTAATTGGATTGGAATTGGGGTAGATAAGGGTTAGGGGCATATGGGGGTGAATGGTTATGGTTGGCTTGTGAGTATGGTGGTTCAAAGCTATGTTGAGGAGGTGGGTTATAGACGTATGATGGGGCTTGTTGGTAACCACAAGGGGGTCCACCGTATCTATCATCTTAGTACGCACCTCGGAATGGCTTTTGACCATAGTAAACTGGTGGGGGTTGGTTGTCACGAGGAGGTCCACCGTAACTATTGTCTTGGCATGCATTGTAGAATGGTCGTTGTCCATGGTATCTTGGAATGTGTTGTTGCCGAAAGGGTTGATCAGATCCTCGAGGCTCCTTCCATCTTTGATTGTTTTGACCTGGATGCATGTTCCTATTATAGCTCACATTCCTTGCAACAATATTAGAACCAAACTCAAAGCGACGGGGGTGAGAGTTCATAGTAGCTAATAGAAATTAAAAATAAAAATAAAAACAAATAAACAAGCAAAATAAAATATTTACAATAACCAATAATAAGGCACACGTTTGCAATTCCCCAACAACGGCGCCATTTTGACGTTCGGATTTCTGCTAGTAAAGAATTTTATAAAAATATAATCGCGTTGTAAGTATAGTTTCTAAACTAACAGAGAATCCTTTTGTACAAAAACTTTGGTTGTCACAAGTAACAAAATCCAATAAAATTTATAACCGAAGTATTTAAATCTCGGGTCGTCTTCTCAAGGAATTGCAAGGAAGTATGATTTATTATTGGTTATGGAAAAAGGTGTATTTTTGGGTTTTTGAAGTAGAGAACAAGTAATTTAGATGGCAAGAAAAATAAATTAATAATTATAAAGAAAACTCTTGGCAAGGTATAAGAACTGGAAATCCTATCCTAGTTATCCTTATCAGGTGTGATGAGAATTGTTTATCACTCCCACTTAGTTAACCCTTACTAAATAAAGGAAAGTCAAGTGGACCAATCAATTTGATCCTCAAGTCCTAGTCAACTCCTGTGGAAAGACTAGTTTTAGAGTGATCCAAATCAATAAGCGAGAATTCCAATTTTCAATCAACTGCTGAGTCTGATAACTCAAGTGTTACCAATTACTTAACCAAAACCAAAAGGAAAAAAATCTAAATTAAATTGAAAGCATCATAAATAGAATAAAACAATCATAAATCTGAAATACCTCAAATTGCATTAAATAAAGAAATCAATTCTAACATGGAGTTCATAAGCCAAATTGAAAAGATAAATAACAATTAAAGTAATAGAATAAATAAAAGTATAAAATAAATTAAAGGAACATTGAACCTGGAATGAAGAAAATAACCATAAAATAAGAGAAATCCTAATTCTAAAACCTAAGAGAGAGGAGAGAGCCTCTCTCTCTCTCTAAAACTACATCTAAAATCTAAAATTATGTATGTGAATGTTGTTTTTCCATGTCCTCCTTGATTCCCCCATTCTCTGGCTTTTATTCTGCGCTTCTGGGCTTGGATTTGGGCCAAAAAGGGCCCAGAAATCGCTGGGGGTGACTTCTGCAATTTACTGCACGTGGCGTCCGTCACGCGTTCGCGTGGTTTGGAAATTTTTCTTTGTCACGCGTACGCGTCAGTCACGCATCCGCGTCATTTGTGTTCTGCTCTAGGCACTCGTCCGCGTCGTCCACGCGTACGCGTCGCTGCCTTTTCTTCAAAACTCCATTTTTGTGCTTTTCTTCCATTTTTGTATGTTTCCTTTTCTGTCCTCTAAGTCATTCCTTCCCTATGAATCCTGAAATTACTTAACACACAAATCACGGCATCAAATGGTAATAAAGGATAATTAAAGTAAATAATTTTAAAGCATAAGAAACATGTTTTCTAATATATCATAAAATAAGGAATGAATTGTAAAATTATGCAATTCATATGAATAAGTGGGTGAAGAATTGATAAAAATACTTAATTGAGCATAAGATGAATCATAAAATAGGGGTTTATCAACAGGCCATAACTTGGCGCTCGGAGTTCGAAAAGTTATGAGAGTTTGAATTTTGGTATAAAAATTTGAAATATAAGAGTTTCATAAAAACCAGAAATTCTGGTATGTGTGCGCACACGCATGGTTGTGCACACGCACCAGGCGGAGCGAGTGAAGAGACTCGTGTGTACGCATGAGAGGTGTGTGTACGCACACCCAGGAATTTTTCAAGTTGTGCGTATGCACGGGGGTCATGCGTACGCACAAGTCCTGTTTCATTAATTAAACTCTATTTTTTATTCTTTGGATTTTCCGGCAAGCTTGTAACCTTCCATAACCCCCAATTAAGGTCTGAAACTTAGTTTTTGGGTTTTAAAATGTGTGTGAGTATATGGAATGAATTATATTGCATTATTTCCGAATAAACGTTTAGTTAAACCGGATGACTTGGTTGCGGGGATGGTGATTTGTCCCATCCACGGTGAGGACAGTGGTATTTTTCCACTCACGAGTTAATATAATTGAACTAATTAGTAAAGGATTGGGGTTAATAAATCTAACGACTTGTGAATTTGATTAAAGACTATGAATATTATTGATTTGGTGAGGACGGTAGTTTCATCCTGCTCATGGATTAGGCAAGTTGAGGATGAAGGATCACCTCTCTCGTGTTATGATTATGATTTGGAATTGATGTTGAGCACAATCTTGTGAGGAGGGCCATACGTAACGCTCACTTGATACCTAAGGAGGGTTCCCATGAGGACGGCGATAAGTAACGCTCATGGAGGAAACAAATTTTGATCGGTGGGGACGGCGATATGTAACGCCCACTAGACTTGAAATTAAGAGTACAACTCGATGGGGATGGCGATACGTGCTCATGCGAGACTGAGTACAGCCCCATGAGGAAGGCGATACGTAACGCTCACTAGAGACCGGATGAATGAATCTCCATGAGAACGGCGATACGTAACACTCACGGAGGGGATGTTTTCTGAGATAGGGATGGCAATACTATCTCAAGGATGTTGTCGGGTATGGACAACCAACTGATACATGAGCTCATGGCCTATTTAGGAATAGACATGCATCATCTGTATTTGTGTGTATTAATTGGGTGTTGGTGCGCAGAAATTGTGATTATACTTTAATTATGTAAAATTCATCGCTCTTTCTTTCCCTGGTAATGGCGCCAAAAATATGATGCCAATGCCATGGTTCACAACTTCGCACAACTAACCAGCAAGTGCACTGGGTCGTCCAAGTAATACCTTACGTGAGTAAGGGTCGAATCCCACGGAGATTGTTGGTATGAAGCAAGCTATGGTCACCTTGCAAATCTCAGTTAGGCAGATATAAAATAGTAATGAGGTTTTCGAAATTAATTAATAAAATATGGATAGAAACACTTATGTAAATCACTAGTGAGAATTTCAGATAAGCAAATAGAGATGCTTTCGTTCCTCTGAACCTCTGCTTTCCTGCTTTTGTGCCAGTTTGGGTGTTCAACTCTGGTTTTGGATCCTTTTCTGGCGCTGGACGCCAGATTTGGGCAGAGAGCTGGCGTTGAACGCCAGTTTGCATCGTCTAAAATTGGCCAAAGTATGGACTATTATATATTGCTGGAAAGCCCTGGATGTCTACTTTCCAAAGCAATTAGAAGTGCGCCATTTTGAGTTCTGTAGCTCCAGAAAATCCATTTTGAGTGCAGGGAGGTCAGAATCCAACAGCATCAGCAGTCCTTTTTCAACCTCTGAATCTGATTTCTGCTCAAGTCCCTCAATTTCAGCCAGAAAATACCTGAAATCACAGAAAAACACACAAACTCATAGTAAAATCCAGAAATGTGAATTTAACATAAAAACTAATGAAAACATCCCTAAAAGTAACTAGATTCTACTAAAAATATACTGAAAACAATGCCAAAAAGCGTATAAATTATCCGCTCATCACAACACCAAACTTAAATTGTTGCTTGTCCCCAAGCAACTAAAAATCAAATAGGATAAAAAGAAGAGAATATACTATAAATTCCAAACTATCAATGAAACATAGCTCCAATTAAATGAGCGGGACTTATAGCTTTTTGCCTCTTGAATAGTTTTGGCATCTCGCTTTATCCATTGATGTTCAGAATGATTGGCATCTATAGGAACTCAGAGTTCAGATAGTGTTATTGATTCTCCTAGTTCAGTATGATGATTCTTGAACACAGCTATTTTATGAGTCTTGGCCGTGGCCCTAAGCACTTTGTTTTTCAGTATTACCACCGGATACATAAATGCCACAGACACATAATTGGGTGAACCTTTTCAGATTGTGATTCAGCTTTGCTAAAGTCCCCAATTAGAGGTGTCCAGGGTTCTTAAGCACACTCTTCTTTTGCTTTGGATCTTGACTTTAACCGCTCAGTCTCAAGTTTTCACTTGACACCTACACACCACAAGCACATGGTTAGGGACAGTTTGGTTTAGCCGCTTAGACCAGGATTTTATTCCTTTAGGCCCTCCTATCCACTGATGCTCAAAGCCTTGGGATCCTTTTTATTTATCCTTGCCTTTTGGTTTTAAGGGTTATTGGCTTTTTGCTCTTGCCTCTTGGTTTTAAGAGCTTTTGGCTTTTTCTACTTGCTTTTTCTTTTTCTTTCTATTTTTTTTCGCCTATTTTTTTTTCTGCAAGCTTTGTTCTTTGCTGCTTTTTCTTGCTTCAAGAATCATTTTTATGATTTTTCAGATTATCAAATAACATGTCTCCTAGTCATCATTCTTTCAAGAGCCAACATATTTAACATTCTTAAACAACAACTTCAAAAGACATATGCACTGTTTAAGCATACATTCAGAAAACAAGAAGCATTGTCACCACATCAATATAATTAAACTAGATTCAAGGATAAATTCGAAACTCATGTACTTCTTGTTCTTTTGAATTAAAACATTTTTCATTTAAGAGAGGTGATGGATTCATAGGACATTCATAACTTTAAGACAAAGTTACTAAATACTAATGATCATGTAATGCAGTCACAAACATAGATAAGCACATAACATAGAAAACGAAAAGCAGAAGAAATAAGAACAAGGAATGAATCCACCTTAGTGGTGGTGGCGTTTCCTTCTTGAGGAACCAATGATGTCCTTGAGCTCTTCTATGACTCTTCCTTGTCTTTGTTGCTCCTCCCTCATTGCTTTTTGATCTTCTCTTATTTCATGAAGGATGATGGAGTGCTCTTGATGTTCCACCCTTAGTTGTCCCATATTGGAACTCAATTCTCCTAGG
>NC_029794.2:95589204-95589757 GCF_000816755.2 Arachis ipaensis
GGAGCCTCACAGATGTTCAGAGCATTGTTGAAACTCTCCAACACCAAACTTAGACTTTGGATATGGGAGTTCAACACCAAACTTAGAGTTTGGTTGTGGCCTCCCAACACCAAACTTAGAGTTTGACTGTGGGGGCTTGGGTTGACTCTGCTTTGAAAGAAGCTTTTCATGCTTCCTCTCCATGGTTGCAGAGGGAGATCCTTGAGTTTTAAATACAAGGGAGTTCTCATTCCATTGAAGGACTAGTTCACCTCTGTCAACATCAATCACAGCTCTTGCTGTGGCCAGGAAAGGTCTTCCTAAGATGATGGATTCATCCTCTTCCTTTCCAGTATCCAGGACTATGAAATCAGCAGGGACATAAAGGCCTTCAACCTTTACTAACACGTCCTCTACTTGTCCATATGCCTATTTTCTTGAATTGTCTGCCATCTCTAATGAGATTTTAGCAGCTTGCACCCCATAGCTTCCCAGTTTCTCTATTACAGAGAGGGGCATGAGGTTTATTCCTGAACCAAGGTCACACAAGGCCTTAAAGATCATGGTGCCTATA
>NC_029794.2:95589863-95590935 GCF_000816755.2 Arachis ipaensis
TGTTAAACCTGTTTCTTCCACCATTATTAAAGCCTTGTTGGGGCTTTTGATCCTTCCATGAGAAATTTGGATCATTTCTCCATGATGAGTTATAGGTGTTTCCATAAGGTTCACCTAAGTAATTCACCTCTGCTATTGCAGGGTTCTCAGGATCATAAGCTTCTTCTTCACAAGATGCCTCTTGAGTACTGTTGGATGCAGCTTGCATTCCATTCAGACTCTGAGAAATCATATTGACTTGCTAAGTCAATATTTTGTTCTGAGCCAATATGGCATTCAGAGTATCAACCTCAAGAACTCTCTTCTTCATAGGCGTCCCATTATTCACAGGATTCCTTTCAGAAGTGTACATGAACTGGTTATTTGCAACCATGTCAATGAGTTCTTGAGCTTCTGCAGGCATTTTCTTCAGGTGAATGGATCCACCTGCAGAGGTATCCAATGACATCTTTGATAGCTCAGATAAACCATCATAGAATATATCCAGGATGGTCCATCCTGAAAGCATGTCAGAAGGACACTTTTTGGTCAACTGTTTGTATCTTTCCCAAGCTTCATAGAGGGATTCACCTTCTTTCTGTTTGAAGGTTTGAACATCCACTCTAAGCTTGCTCAGCTTTTGAGGAGGAAAGAACTTGGCTAAGAAAGCCGTGACCAGCTTATCCCAAGAGTTCAGGCTGTCTTTGGGTTGAGAGTTCAATCATATTCTAGCTCTGTCTCTTACAGCAAAAGGGAAAAGCATGAGCCTGTAGACTTCAGGATCTACTCCATTAGTCTTAACAGTATCACATATCTGTAAGAATTAAGTTAAGAACTGAAAAGGATCTTCAGATGGAAGTCCATGAAACTTGCAGTTCTGCTGCATCAGAGAAACTAATTGAGGTTTCAGCTCAAAGTTGTTTGCTCCAATGGCAGGAATGGAGATGCTTCTTCCATGTAAATTGGAATTAGGTGCAGTAAAGTCACCAAGCATCCTCCTTGCATTATTATTATTTTCGGCTGCCATCTCCTCTTCCTGTTCGAAAATTTCTGAAAGGTTATCTCTGGATTGTTGTAATTTAGCTTCTCTTAA
>NC_029794.2:95593393-95597335 GCF_000816755.2 Arachis ipaensis
CATTATTATTATTTTCGGCTGCCATCTCCTCTTCCTGTTCGAAAATTTCTGAAAGGTTATCTCTGGATTGTTGTAATTTAGCTTCTCTTAATTTTTTTCTTCAGAGTCCTTTCAGGTTCTGGATCTGCTTCAACAAGAATATTCTTGTCCTTGCTCCTGCTCATATGACAAAGAAGAGGGCACAGAGAAAATAATAATAATAATATGGATCCTTTACATCACAGTATAGAGGTCCTTGTGTTAGTAGAAGAAAAGAAGAAGAAAATTTGAACTCAGAGAGAGAGAGAGAGGGTTCGGATTTTTTGTGATGTGAGGAAGAGATGTTAGTAGATGAATAAATAAATAGAAGGAGATGAGGGAGAAGGATTTTTGAAAATAATTTTTGAAAAAGAGTTAGTGATTTTCGAAAATAGTTTTGAAAAAGGTTAGTAGTTTTTCAAAAATTCAAATAAAAAAATAATTAGTTAATTAAAAAGAAATTTTTGAAAAAGGGGGAAGATATTTTCGAAAATTAGAGAGAGAGATTTAGTTAGGTAGTTTTGAAAAAGATAAGAAACAAACAAAAAGTTAGTTAGTTAGTTGAAACAAATTTTGAAAAGATAAGAAGTTAGGAAGTTAGAAAAGATATTTTAAAATCAAATTTTTGAAAAAGATAAGAAGATATTTTTGAAAAGATATGATTGAAATTATTTTTGAAAAAGATTTGATTTTTAAAAATCACAATTAATGACTTGATTCACAAGAAATCACAAGATATGATTCTAGAACTTAAAGTTTGAATCTTTCTTAACAAGTAAGTAACAAACTTGAAATTTTTGAATCAAAACATTAATTGTTATTGTTATTTTCGAAAATTTAATAAAAATTAGAAAAAGATTTTTGAAAACTTTTTGGAATTTTCGAAAATAACTAAGAATTTTGAAAAAGACAAGATTTTCAAATTGAAAATTTGATTTGACTCATAAGAAACAACTTGATTTTAAAAATTTTTGAAAAAGTCAATCCAATTTTCGAATTTGATGAGAGAAAAAGGGAGAGATATTTTTTTGATTTTTTTGAATTTTCTATGATGAGAGAGAAAAACAAGAAAAATGATGCAATGCATGAGAATTTTAGATCAAAACATGTGATGCATGCAAGAATGCTATGAATGTCAAGATGAACACCAAGAACACTATGAAGATCATGATGAACATCAAGAACATATTTTTGAAAAATTTTAATGCAAAGAAAATATGCAAGACACCAAACTTAGAATTCTTTAATGCTTAGACACTAAGAATTCAAGAATGCATATGAAAACAAGAAAAGACACAAAACATGCAAATGCAAAGATCAAACAAGAAGACTTACCAAGAACAACTTGAAGATCATGAAGAACACTATGAATGCATGATTATTTTCGAAAAATGCAAGATGCACATGCAATTGACACCAAACTTATAACATGACTCAAGACTCAAACAAGAACACAAAATATTTTTTATTTTTATGATTTTATGATTTTTTTTAATTTTTATTTTATATTTTTCGAAAATCATTTTAGAAAAAAAAAAAGAAAAATAAGGATTCCAAGATTTTTAGTATGAATTCCAGGAATCTTATGCTCTAAAGCTCCAATCAAAGGGTCAGGCATGGCTTAATAGCCAGCCAAGCTTTAGAATGGATTTACATCCATTGAGGTGATTAGTTGAAGACCAATCCCAAAGGAGTTTGGGTATGGCTTTTCAGCCAGATAGGATTCAACATGTTACCATGAAACTCTAGAATTCATTCTTGAATGTTTTGAAGCCATAGAATAATTTATTTTTGAAAACATTATTTTTATTTTTATTTTTTTTTTTTGAAAACAAAAGAAAATTTTTTGAAAGATTTTTGAAAAATTTTTTGAAAACTTTTTGAAAAGAAAACGAAAAGAAAGTTACCCAATCTGAGCAACAAGATGAACCGTCAGTTGTCCAAACTCGAACAATCCCTGGCAACGGCGCCAAAAACTTGGTGCGCAGAAATTGTGATTATACTTTAATTATGTAAAATTCATCGCTCTTTCTTTCCCTGGTAATGGCGCCAAAAATATGATGCCAATGCAATGGTTCACAACTTCGCACAACTAACCAGCAAGTGCACTGGGTCGTCCAAGTAATACCTTACGTGAGTAAGGGTCGAATCCCATGGAGATTGTTGGTATGAAGCAAGCTATGGTCACCTTGCAAATCTCAGTCAGGCAGATATAAAATAGTAATGAGGTTTTTGAAATTAATTAATAAAATAGGGATAGAAACACTTATGTAAATCACTGGTGAGAATTTCAGATAAGCGAATAGAGATGCTTTCGTTCCTCTGAACCTCTGCTTTCCTGCTATCTTCATCCAATCAGTCTTACTCCTTTCCATGGCTGGCTTTATGTGATACATCACCACTGTCAATGGCTACTTTCGGTCTTCTCTCGGGAAAATGATCCAAATGCCCTATCACAGCACGGCTAATCGTCTGGAGGCATCACCCTTGTCAATGGCTTCATCTTATCCTCTCAGTGAAAATGGTCAACGCACCCTCTCACGGCACAGCTATTCATCTACTGGTTTTGGATCCTTTTCTGGCGCTGGACGCCAGATTTGGGCAGAGAGCTGGCGTTGAACGCCAGTTTGTGTCATCTAAACTTGGCTAAAGTATGGACTATTATATATTGCTGGAAAGCCCTGGATGTCTACTTTCCAACGCAATTAGAAGCGCGCCATTTTGAGTTCTGTAGCTCCAGAAAATCTATTTTGAGTGCAGGGAGGTCAGAATCCAACAGCATCAGCAGTCCTTTTTCAACCTCTGAATCTGATTTCTGCTCAAGTCCCTCAATTTCAGCCAGAAAATACCTGAAATCACAGAAAAACACACAAACTCATAGTAAAATCCAGAAATGTGAATTTAACATAAAAACTAATGAAAACATCCCTAAAAGTAACTAGATTCTACTAAAAACATACTGAAAACAATGCCAAAAAGCGTATAAATTATCCGCTCATCAGGTGTGCATCTTGTATTTGGCTTGCCTTGTTGAATAATTGTATCTATATGCCATTTGAACTACTTGACTTATTTGTTCTCTCTATTTGTGTATTCTTTGTATTGTTTTGTATGTGTTTGAACAACTGAGAGATCCCTCATGCTGGCGATGGTGACGCTGGAGGTTGTTCTTGATGCGATGTATTGATATGACTGGATTATGGAGATAAATTTAATTGACATTTTGAGTTGCCTGGGTAGATGCAAGGGTTGTGGCTTTGTCCCACTTGCTCCAGATTGATATTTGAGCTCCCTGGATAGATGCAAGGGTTATGACTTTGTCCCACTTGCTCCGGATTGATATTTGAGCTTCCTGGGGTATATGCGAGGGTTGTGGTTCGCCCCCTTGCTTGAGGTTGAGATTCAAACTCCATGGATAGATGCAAGGGTTGTGGTTTTTTTCACTTGCCCCAGGTTGAGAATTGAGATCACTAGTATGGGTGATGACTTGTATTGAGTAGAGTTGAGAATTCAAAATTAATAATTTAGCTGAGACTTAGTGTGTATACCTTGTTTATATTAGAAAGGATCCTAGACTTGAACCTTGAATGATTAGAGTTTAGGATTGCCTAGTGGGTTCATATCTTTTTACATTGTCTTTATTTGGAATTATTACCCTATTGGGAACCTTTGGGTTCTCACTCGTTGTCGGATTTTTTTATTTTCAGATGCAGGACGTGATGCACCTTGTTGAGTGTGCTGGACTCTTGATGAAGCGAAAACTTTACTTTTTGGTTTATTTTGATCTATGTAATACTTTTCTCCACTTTTGATATATGTATTTGTATATCCCTCTTAGAGGTTGATTTATGGAGAAACTGGTTGTATTTGGTATACTTTGGGTTGTATTATATTTTCTATCCGACCTAGTATTGTTATGTATTC
>NC_029794.2:95597503-95603129 GCF_000816755.2 Arachis ipaensis
TATATTCGTTTATGTATATCGATGCTGTATATCGTTGACGTTTCGAGTGAGATACACTTGTTGTTTTGTTACCCTTCTTCATTGGCTCCTAATTAAATGATATTTCTTCAATTTATATATGTATGTATTTTGCTTTTAGGTATCGTAATACCTCACCCCTTCCGATTTAAAACTATAGCGTAAGGCTTTCTGTGGTAGGATGTTATATTATGGTATCAGAGCAGTTAGTTTCCGTAGAGCCTAAGGAACGGACTGACTATGCTTCTGAGCATGCTCTGAGTCATGTTTATATGCTATTTAGGATATCTGATTGATAAATATAGCATAAAATTCATGAGCATACTTTTGAAAATTTGAAGTACTTAACTTAAAATATTAAGATTGATCACCTTGATATCACTTGTTTGGTGTGGACAGGACCCGAATGGCGACTCATGGACGCGGTCGAACCAGTAGATGGAGAGGAAATGAGGAAGGCGCCCCGATAGATAACCAGGCTAAGTTCTTAGCTGCTATGACTAATCTCGTGCACGCTATGCAAGTAAGTACTGTGGCTACTAATCAAGCAATGGAGAGGATGGAGCAACATGTAGAAAACGGAAATGATGTTGGTCTGATGACACTAGCTACATTTTCTGAAGGTGAATCCTCCAGAGTTCAAGGGTTCAACTAGTTTCACCGAATTTGACAATTGGTTTCAAGCTATAGAAAGGGCATTACAAGCTCAACATGTACCTAAGAGCTAATTCGTAGAGTTTGCTGCTTATCAACTGACTGAAGAGGTTCAATTCTAGTGGCAAGGAGCTCACCGTCAATTGCAATAGGGAAATGAGGATGGAGTTATTACTTGGGAGATGTTCAAAGGTGAATTATATAAGAAGTACCTTTCAATTTCTGCAAGGGGAGCTAAGGGGTTGGAGTTACTACAGTTAAAGCAAGGGTTTATGTTTATAGCAGAGTATACTAATAAATTTGAGGAGTTGTGTCATTTTTCTAAGATTTGTCAAGGAGCGCCAAAAGATTATGAGGAGTGGAAGTGCCTTAAATACCAGGATGGTCTTCAAGATGATACAAGGAAAGTTTTGGCACCTCTAGAGATTAAGAACTTCGCTGAATTGGTTAACAAAAGGTGAATGGTTGAGGAGTGCTCCAAAAAGAGCTCAATGGCAAGGAATAACCATGGAGGTTTCTACAACAGAGGACAAGGCCGAACTTTTACACCGAGGGGTCAAGACTTTAAGAGAAATGGCCATGCACCGCAATACCCTCAAGGCCGAAATGATTTCCAAAGGAGTGACAACCGCTAGGGAAACGACAAAGAGAAGCAGGCGAGGACTCATTTGAGTGACTTGCAGTGTGATAGGTGCGCAAGACACCATCCGAACCAGTCATGAAGGGCTGAGTTAGGTTTATGTTATAACTATGGAATGCCAGGGTATATCTCCAAGAATTTCCCACGTAGGGAGGCTCAAGATGCCGATCGGTCGCAACAACAAGGTTGAGGTAATTATAATATTGGTTATCGAATTTTAATTGCATAGTATGTCATTGGAACATCGTATGTATTCATAGCTTATGACGGAGATGAGAAATTGGGACTGAAAGGTCAGAATTAGTGACAAACTTAGGACCGAACTTGTTTGTGCTATATAGAATGTTGCCGTTAATACTGGCAAAACTCAAAGAGATTTTTGGTTGACGTGCACGAATAGTTAGATACTTAATGGCTTACAATTAGAGCGACGTAGCAAAAGCGTGGTGATTTTGATGGATTTGGGGCAGCTATGATGTGAAGGTGGAGTTGTAGGGAACAAAGTTAATTCTAGGGTTAGCAAAAGGTTGAGGAATGATACATTGAGATAAAGAAGAGCCATTCTCACCTGTTTTCTTTTCATGATCGAAATGTTGAGGAAAAATTTTTTATTAAAGTGGATAGAATGTAAAACCTCGATAAATGCTGAATAATTAATTTATTAAATTAATTATAAGCAAATAGGATTAGAAAATTAGAAATTTTAATTTGGAAAAATACCGGTGAAAATTTAATTTAGAGAATGAAATTGAGCACAAAAATATAGTTAATTACGAAAAAATGAATACCGACATTAAAATTTACTGTACCGGCTTAAATTTGTCCGGTACTGCGTGTGAGAAAAATTGAAAATGTCAAAATGATGAGAAAAATATGTGGAACAAAAGTCCGAACACTTGTCTTAAAGGTTTTGTCCCAAAGAGCTAAGAACTTGAGTTAGACCACACTTGGGCCCAAGCCCAAGTATAAATAACCCACAACACTTCACAATTCAGCACTCAACCCCCCTGAGGAGAATCAGGTTAAAGAGAGAAGAGAGAAAAGAGAGAAGAAACCCTAATCTCCATCACCTTCAATCCACCATAACTTTTGCTCCGCAGTTCCGACTGACGAGTCATTTGGGGCCATGCGAAGCTTATCTCCTCCTCTTCAATTTTATTGGATTAGTTTAGTGAGTAACTCAAAATTCCAGCTGTAGTTTCTCATTTGAATTTGCGTTTTAAGCTTGGTGTTGAGAATTTTTTGTGATTTTGATGTTATAGAAGTCCTCTAGCTTATAATTCTTAGTGATTTCTATCACTAAATTCAGTGGGTTAAGGTAAGAAATCCTAATTCATTTATTATCCCTAATTATGTATGAAACCCTAGCTTGAAAAAATGTAATGTTGGTTTAATTAGATTTGGGTAGAGTTGCTCGGTGATTTTGGTGCAAGTTGGATTGCTTGATTTGAGTTGTTGCGGAATTTGGAGTTGGGCTTGCTTTTGGAGCACTCGGTGGAGGCTCGGTAGTATCGATTGAGGATTGGGTCCATCCAGAGCAGAAATCCAAGTGTTGGAAAAACCGCCCTCATTAAGGTACGGATCTTAATTTTGAATAGGCACCATGTAACACTATATGAAAATCTAGGTTAATTTCTCCTAGGATAGGATTAAATTATAATTGGTTATTGTTGTGATTTGTTGAATGGAGATATGTATGTATATGCATGATTTAATTGGTCATTGCAATATTATAGATTGAGTGGTATGGATGTTTATAATGATGATTGATGTCAAAATTGAGTCGGAGGCCAAGATAAGGTGAGGAATCCCCTATTTGGTAAGTGGAGGTAAGTGGTGTGAGATAATTTATGTTTGGTTGGTTGTAAAATTGGATATATTGGTATTGTGTGAATTGTTGTGGAATTGATGGTTTCATTTTGACTAATGATGGATTAAATGTTGGAATTTATTGATGGCGTTGAAATTGAATTGATTACGTCTTGAATTGTTAGGAGAGATGGAGACTTGAAAATTATTTGTTGAGGATTCCTAGGAATGGTTTTGGATTGCTTTTGAGTTGAATTGAGTTGAGGATTAGTGAATTTGGCTCTTAAGTAAAATTTGGTAAAAATCAATTTTTAACCAACTTCGATGGGTCACAACTTGGCACTCAAAGTTTGGAATCGAATAAAATTTGTCTTAAATTAAAGCTAGTGAAACGATCTTTAAAATGGTTTAAGAATGAAGAAAAATGGAATTTTATGAAAAATGTTATGAGAGTTTGAAATTTGGTATAAAAATCTAAAATCTAAGAGTTGCAGAAAAATAAAAAATTCTGGTATGTATGCGCACGCACCGGGCAAAGCGAGTGAAGAGACTCGTGCGTACGCACACCCAGAAATTTTTCAAGTTTTGCGTATGCACAGGGGTCATACGTACGCACAAGCTAGGAAGCCCTTCTGATTTGTGTGTATGCACAAGGGCGATGCGTACACACAAGTCCTGTTTTCTCAATTAAACTCCGCTTTTGATTGTATGGCTTTTTCGGCAAGCTTGTAATCTTTCATAACCCCCAATTAAGGTCTGATAACTAGTTTTTTGGCTCTGGAATAAGCGTGAGTATATGTAATGAATTAAATTGCATTATTCTCAGATAAACATTTGGTTAAACCGGATGACTTGGTTGCTGGGATGGTGGTTTGTCCCATCCGCAATGAGAACGGTGGTAATATCCCGCTTACGAGTTAATAGAATTGAACTAATTGGTAAAGGATTGGGGTTAATAAATCTGACAACTACTGAATTTGATTAAAGACTATGAATATTATTAATTTGGTGAGGACGATGGTTTTATCCTGCTCACGGATTAGGCAAGTTGAGGATGAAGGATAGATCCCCTCCCTCGTGTTATGATTATGATTGAGAATTGATGTTGAGCACAATCTCGTGAGGATGGTGATACATAACGCTCACTTGAGATAATGTGCGTGAGGCTCAGTGGGGACGGCAATACGTAACGCCCACTTGAGACCTAAAGGAGGGTTTCCATGAGGACGGTGATACGTAATGCTCATGGAGGAAACGAATTTTGATCAGTGGGACAGCGATACGTAATTAGACTTGAAACTAAGAGTACAACTTAGTGGAGATGGCGATATGTAATGCCCACGCAAGACTATGAGTATGATTCCGCGAGGACGGCGATATATATGTAACGCTCATTGGAGACCGGATGAATTATCCCCATGAGAACAATAATTTGTAACGCTCATCGAGGAAAGTTTTCTGAGATAGGGACGACGATACATAATGTCTATCTCAGGGATGTTGTCGGGTGTGCGCAACCAACCGACACGTGAGCTCATGACCTGTTTAGGAAGAGACATGCATCATATGCATTTGTGGGTATTGATTGGATGTGCATCTTGTATTTGACTTGCTTTGTTGAATAATTGTATCTATATACTATTTGAACTACTTGCCTTAACTGAGAGATCTCTTATACTGGCGATGTGACGCTGGAGGTTGTTTTTGATGCGATATATTGATATGACTGGATGATGAAAATAAATTTAATTGACATTTTGAGTTTCCTGGATAGATGCAAGGGTTGTGGCTTTGTCCCACTTGCTCCAGGTTGATATTTGAGCTCCCTAGGTAGATGCAAGGGTTATGGTTCGCCCCACTTACTCTGGGTTAAGATTAGAACTCCCTGGATAGATGCAAGAATTGTGGTTCGTCCACTTGTTCCAGTTTGAGAATTGAGATCACTAGTATGATTAATGACTTGTATTGAGTAGAGTTGAGAATTTAAAATCAATAATTTAGCTGAGACTTAGTCTATATACCTTGTTTGGATTAGAAAGGACCCTAGGCTTGAACCTTGAATGATTGGAATTTAGGATTGCCTAGCGAGTTCATATCTTTTTACATAGTCTCTATTTGAAATTATTATCCTACTGGAACCTTCGGGTTCTCACTCGTTATCGGATTTGTTATTTTCAGATGTAGGACGTGACGCACCTTACTGAGTATGCTGGACTCTTGATGAAGTGAAGACTTTACTTTTGAGTTTATTTTGATTTATGTAGCACTTTTCTCTACTTTTGATATATGTATTCGTATATCCCTTTTAGAAGTTGATTTATGGAAAAACATATTGTATTTGGTATACTTTGAGTTGTATTATACTTTTTAGCCAACCTTATCTTTACAAGTTAAGACTAATATTATTGTTATGTATTCTTTTTGAACTCTTATATATATTTATATTTCTTTCATTTTTGTATATCAACCCTATATATCTTTAACGTTACGAATGAGATACATTTA
>NC_029794.2:95612194-95613857 GCF_000816755.2 Arachis ipaensis
TTTTTATTTTTTAAAAAATATTTGTTTTATTTGTTTAAGAACATCTTTTACATGTTTTACCAAACCAGTTCTTAATCTATTGGAATCATATTTTTAAGCCACCTAAGACACCTTATCCTTTTTATTTTTTAAAAATAAAATGAAATATTTGTTTAAGAACATCTTTTACATGTTTTACCAAACCAGTTCTTAATCTATTGGAATCATATTTTTAAGCCACCTAAGACTTGCAATACACCTTATCATTCATATGTTATTGCATGTAGCATCATCTTCTAAGTGAAAATAAATAATACAACATACAACACATACACAATACGGCAGAATATTTTATTAGTATTTAAGGACAAAACTATGACTGCCAAACAGCCAAGGATTAGCACCAAGCACGTATCTACTAGAACCATTGGAATGATCATAAAATCTCACCGTTCAAGCAAGTATCTAACTATATTATAACTAATAATTTTACAATAGAATATCCTACCTTGATCATATTTCGTAATACACTATAGTAACTAGTTTCGCAATTATTGGAGAAGAATCATTATGGTCATTGGACCATGCCGAATACTATTAGGATGAAAACAATGATTTATATAGTATCTAGTAAAGATATGCATGTATCTATGTGGCTTTGTGCTATAGCTGATGATGATGGCATGTGAAAAGAAATAAATTTGGTATATATGTTTTCCAAGTCTAAGTGGCGATTCTAATAGTTTCAACAAGATAATAATCTCTATTAAGTATCCATCGCCAGCAACTTTGTGGGCATCGAAGAAACAAATGAAATCAACCAAGAATACAACGCCACAATCCTAACTATTTTTTAAATTGAATGTAATATCCTTAAGGCATATTCTGTTGCTACATTTGGGTCATACTATTGTCACTATCGCGCATAATTTTTCGTGTCACAAATAGTCCATATATAAATATGTAGACTACTAATTAATAATTAATCATTAGTAATTACGTGTTCTACATTATCATGTATATATCTTGAAACTTATTGATGTAGTGGTGTTAATTATTGTTAGTGGAATTAATATGGCTCCAAGCAGACCACAAAAAGTAGTGCAAATGGTGGAACCTGTAGAAGATGATGGTGGTGGTGGTGGTGATGTTGATGATTTGAAGAAGAATGTTGTGAGAGCCTTGCCATTTTTCAAATTATTGAGCTATGCTGACGTAATAGATTGGATTCTGATGAGTTTGGGAATGGTGGGTTCGATTGTGCATGGAATGGCTCTTCCTGTTGGATACCTCTTGTTAGGAAAAGCTCTTAATGCTTTTGGGAACAATATTCATGACCAAGATGCCATGGTTAAAGCTCTTAAACAGGTATGTATACACATGACAAAAATTATTCTCAAGTGTATATTATATGGTACGAAAATGATATGAACAAACTCATTTCGTAAGAAAAGTATGTAATTTGTTTATTTTCTTACTTTTCTTTTTTTTAATAGCATTAAATAATTAACGTGAAAAGCAAAGTGATATGTTTCATTGCCATACTTATTATTTTAGATACCTCCTATATGTTTTACTTAATATATCAACAATAATGATAAAGAAACTTATAAGAATGGGTTTGACTGTTTGAGCAATAGACATAGCATTCTTTTTTATAGCAATTATGCTAGTTAACGAAAAA
>NC_029794.2:95614597-95616345 GCF_000816755.2 Arachis ipaensis
AGATTACTTTTTTATTTTTTTTCTTCTTTCTCCCAACACCCCACTTTCATTTATCATCATAAATTACTACCTCTATCAGAAACCACTATCTTCGATGCCGCCAATCATTGACCACTGCTGGCCATCACTGTCGTTGGAGACCATTGTCGGCCACTTTCACATCCAAAAACCTGTCTAAAATCCTAAATTCTAAAGGTAGCTTAAACATTAATTTCTAAATTCTAAATCCTAAATTAAATCTAAAATTTTAAATTTTAAATACTAAATTTTAATTTTTTATTTAAATTTTGAATATTTTTATTTTTTTTAATTTTAAAAATTTTTTTTTATTGAGAATTTTATCTACTTCGTTGGCTAAAAATTTCAAGTTGATGTATCACTGTCTCTCCTAACATATAAAATTAACTATGGCAAACAATTTAGCTAAATTCGTGGATGCAAGTTTGTTAGTTTTGGTATAAGTTTAGACTTTAGAGAGACACATATGTGTGCTCATGATTTAATTACATATTGTTATTATTTTATTTTATTTTTAACTCTTTAATTATATAATAGCATTTTTTAACTTTTCTTACCGATAAGACGAGCTTTACACACTAAATATGGTTTTGGTCCCAAAAATTTAGTGTTATAATCAAAATTGTCCCTCATCTAATTTTTTATTTAGAATCGTCCTTAACGTTTTTTTTCGTATTAAAATCGTCTTTTTTATTTAAATTTTTAATTTAATTCCTAAACTACTCCTGCTTTAAAAAAAGGGGTAAGTATTGTTTTGGTCCCTAACGTTGAGGTTGAAAATCGAAACCATCCCACATCTAATTTTCGATTTAGAATCATCCTTAATATTTTTTTTCGTATTAAAATCGTCCTTTTTAATTTTTTGGACAAAAATACCCCCAATACTACCAACACAATTACCTTCTCAACGCGTGTGGGGGGAGGGGAAAGGACGCGGGGTGGAGTTCTTGCTTTCTTTTTTTTGCTTTCTGTTTCTGCTTCTTAGTTTGGTGTTATTTGGTGTTGTTGCTGTTGTTTTGTGTTCTTGGTGTTGGTATTGGTGTTGGTGTTGGTGTTGGTGTTAGTATTAGTGTTGGTGTTGGTGGTGGTGGTGGTGGTGCTAGTGATGGTGGTGGTGTTGGTGTTGGTTGTGGCGGTGGTGTTAGTGTTGGTGGTGGTAGTGGTGGAGGAAGTAATTGTGTTGGTAGTGGTGAGGGTATTTTTGTCCAAAAAAAAATTAAAAATGACAATTTTAATACGAAAAAAACGTTAAGGACGATTCTAAATCGAAAATTAGATGAGGGACGGTTTCGATTTTCAGCCTTAACGTTAGGGACCAAAACAATACTTATCCCTTTTTTTAAAGCAGGAGTAGTTTAGGAATTAAATTAAAAATTTAAATAAAAAGGACGATTTTAATACGAAAAAAAACGTTAAGGACGATTTTAAATCGAAAATTAGACGATGGACGATTTTGATTCTGGCGCAAAACTTTTGGGACCAAAACCATACTTATCCCTAATTATGTAATTGAAAAAAAAAAATCTAAATCCATCTATGAATTATTATTGTTAAATTCAGTTGTTGTTTACTGGGGGCTGTTTTCTTGAATTCAGGTTGTTCCGTACGTGTGGTACATGGCCATCGCCACATTCCCTGCTGGGATACTTGGTATATGTTTTTTTTTTATACTAATCAAATATATATACTAATTATCATTTTATCTTTATACATTTCTTGTTAAGTAAGAA
>NC_029794.2:95617162-95618200 GCF_000816755.2 Arachis ipaensis
TTTACTGATTATTATTAAAAAATTGTCTTTATTAAATTTAGTATTTATTATTGTTATTTAAATTTTAAAGAAAATTTACCAAAAACTTTAAAGAGCATAGTCCTTATACACATTCACCCACATATACTCGAACAAAACTCAGTTAAGTTTTATAGATTCTGAATTTTTACTCGATCTTTAAATTGGTTCCTAAATTTTAATTGTCTCAATTTATATTCTAAATTTTTATTTCATGACTCACGTTAGTCCATCGAATATCATATATATCGTTAAAGTTTGAAAAGATTATTGGTCTCATTCATTAAGAAAACAAACAAACAAAACAAAGGAACGTTAAACTGCCTTTTGTCATTACGACCAGGTTACATATTTTAAGCTTAGTTTGATTCAATTATGATAATGTCTTATATTAATTGAATAGTTATCACTTTTAGAATGATTATTCAATAGTTTTACATATATATGAGCAATGAGAATTATCTAGTTCAATAAAAAAAAAGGAGAACAATTATATGGAGTATAATTTTTCAATATATAGGTTAGATTGAATAGTTTAACAAAATTTAAGTGGCTAAATTAAATCACTTGCAATGATAATATTTCAGTGATATTTGGATAAACCGTACTATATATGACACATGATATTATTATCTACGTCAATATAATACGTGTTACTTATTATTATATTATCACTTTTTTATTCGTCGTCAATTTTTAATATATGACATTGATTGTTTACATCAGTATGTCAAGTCAACAAGCCATTAACCAAAAATATTAAGCAAATTAAGTAACACATAAAGTGAAAATTTGAGATCTAATTTGAGGTAATTAAAAATGCAATAATGACCGATTTGAAACTTAAGCGAAAATTTAGGAACAAGGCTTAACAAAATTCATGCAATTTTAAAAGTACTTGTTATGAAAATAATAATTTTAAAAAAATATAAGATACCAATATATTATCTGTCAATTTATTATTAATAATAATTAATTATTATATTTTAATTATAATAAATATTAACATGTATAAGGAGA
>NC_029794.2:95618232-95624778 GCF_000816755.2 Arachis ipaensis
AACATGTATAAGGAGATACATTTACAAAAATACTTTTATTAGATATAGCTATAAAAAAATATTTTTATTAGACACATTCACGAAGATATTTCTATTAAATATAACTATAAATAAGAGTTGGCGAAGTTAGTAGAATTTTTGTTGGTTAGATTGTTTTTTGTATAGTGATATATGGAGAATGGATCCTATTCATTTTTTTTTTTAATAATTGAGGGAGTAAAGTGTGATCTCTCACCATTGGTTTTATAAGTAGGACCAAGAATAAATATGAAAGAGAGAGTAATAGAGGATTAAAGATCACACTTTACACTCTCAATTTTTTTTAACAATCGAAAAAATTCTGTGATATATGAGAAAATTTAAATTTACATTTAAACGACTGAGACACATATTAATTAGAAATGAAAAGGAATAAAGTTTTTCCCTATATTAGGTTGCGTGTGATATAGATACCGTTGTGAAAGATAGAGTTTATTTATTCAATAAATATGGGACCCTTATGAGATTTACATTATAAGCACAAATTTTAATTATTATCATCACCTTTTCTAGCACAGATATCACTACATCAGCTGGTTTACCACGTTAACCATTAATGTATTAACAAGTAACAACTAAAGATTTGAAGAGCAAACATGTTAAAAGACATAGCAGCCAAGTGTTCATAACCAGACCCCAAAAAAGAAAAAAAGAAAAGAAAGGAAAGTGATCATAAGATCCAAACAATATATATTGTAAGAGAAACACTACATCTGTGATTCAACAAGCTGCATTAAGCTTTGAGTATTTGTGAAGTTTACTTCACCGTGATGAGATTGAAACTTTGGCAGAGATTGGATGTTGGATGTATACAAGCGAAAGGCAGTTATCACGCCTAAGAATAGCATATCTAAAAGCAGTTCTTAGCCAAGAGATAGGAGCATTTGATACAGAACTAACAAGTGGAAAAGTCATTAGTGGAATAAGCAAACACATGAGTGTCATACAAGATGCCATTGGTGAGAAGGTTAGACTCACCTTTTCCCTCCCACATCATTAAATCACATCATTTTTTTATGACTGAAGTTCACATGTTAATTTTCTTACTCACAGTTGGGTCACTTTACCTCAAGCTGTTCAACATTCTTTTCCGGAATTGTGATTGCTGCCATATGCTGTTGGGAAGTGTCACTCTTGTGTTTAGTGGTTGTACCCCTTATTCTTATGATTGGAGCAACTTACACCAAGAAAATGAACACCATTTCAACGACCAAAATGTTTTTCCATTCTGAAGCTACAGCTATGATAGAGCAGGTATACATGTACACAAGTCTAGTGTCACATAGATGAATCAAATAACAAAAATGATATTTGTATACCAAAATTAGCCACCAATGTATTTGTGTATAAATACATGTGTGGTTTAATTTATTTTCAATGTGTATTTATTTATATTCCAATATGTATTTTATACTTGTGGCTGACTTTGGTGGCTGATTTTGGTGTACACGTAGTATATCATATAGTGATATAGTAAGTCATTGATAAATAAGATAGCAAACTGAAGTTGTTTGTATTGATGTTGCAGACAATATCACACATAAAAACAGTATATGCTTTTGTGGGAGAGAGTTCTGCAATCAAATCCTTCAGAGAGAATATGGAGAAACAGTTCCAAATAAGCAAAGGGGAGGCGCTTGTGAAGGGAGTTGGAACAGGGATGTTTCAAACCGTAAGTTTCTGTTCCTGGGCTCTCATTGTATGGGTTGGAGCCGTTGTCGTGACAGCCGGTAGAGCGAAGGGAGGAAACATTATAGCTGCAGTGATGAGCATCCTCTTTGGTGCCATGTAAGGAAGAAACATTTGGAATGGTGTAAAAGGGTTGAATATCATGTGACAAAACTCTCCTTTGTGAATTGCAGATCCATCACTTACGCGGCACCAGACATGCAAATATTCAACCAGGCAAAAGCAGCAGGATATGAAGTTTTCCAAGTGATACAAAGAAAGCCTTTAATAAGCAACGAAGCACAAGGGAGGAAGGTTACCGAGATCACAGGCGACATTGAGCTGAGGGATGTATACTTTACCTACCCATCTCGACCGGAGAAACCTATCCTTCAAGGACTATCCTTGTCAATTCCAGCAGGAAGGACAGTAGCTCTAGTTGGTAGCAGTGGTTGCGGAAAAAGCACTGTTATTTCCCTGGTTAACAGATTCTATGACCCTGCTAGAGGTTAGTATTATGAATTTTTCACTATTCTTTGTTGTTGGCAGAATATAGTTATAGTACTTTCTTCTATTCTGTTTATTTTGTTACATAATTCATTCTAATACTAGACTAATGCATTGCTTGCAAAAATGCTATATATTATGACAGCCTTGAATTAAAATCTTGCAAAGAAAGTGGATGTGTAAACTGTATGCAAAAGGGTGATGCCACATCTAACGTTTTCTAATACCTTTCCAGGAGAAGTTTTTATTGATGGTCACAATATCAAGGATCTTGATCTGAAGTTCCTTCGGAGTAATATAGGGCTCGTTTCCCAAGAACCGTCACTGTTTGCAGGCACCATCAAGGATAACTTGAAAGTGGGGAAAATGGATGCAGATGATCAAGAGATACAGAAGGCAGCTGAAATGTCAAATGCACACACTTTTGTATCACAGCTGCCGAATCAGTACTTAACAGAGGTAATCTTATAATGAAATCAATGCCTTGTTTGATTTCCCTTTCATTGAATGAATTTACATACTTTATACACATCATATTCTGATATAATTCAATTCCATAAACAAGGGAAGAGGGAGAGAAAGATAAGAACTAATAGTGATTTAAATTCATACAATAAAAGTGGGAAGAACTTAGCTCTTTGATTTGGGCATAGTTCCTTTCAGTTTTGGAGTTTGGCAGATGAAATTCTTAGTAATGTTTTGTTGTCTGCTAGCAACATAACTATTTTGTTGGTGCCAGGTAGGACAAAGGGGAGTTCAATTATCAGGAGGCCAGAAACAGAGAATTGCAATAGCAAGAGCCATTCTTAAGAATCCTCCCATCCTTTTGCTTGATGAGGCAACTAGCGCCCTTGACACCGAGTCAGAAAAGCTGGTTCAAGAAGCACTTGAAACAGCCATGCAGGGAAGGACTGTCATCTTGATTGCACACAGACTCTCAACAGTTGTAAACGCAGATATGATTGCTGTAGTAGAGAACGGACAAGTTGTAGAAACAGGCACACACCAGAATTTGCTCGACAAAAGCGATTTCTATAGGGCATTATATAGCATGCAGAACCTTGAAGCAGCTCCTGAATCCAGGTAATCAGCCATTTAATGTTCAGTTTTACGCATGTCATTAACCAAAGAGTGGCAAATGACGAAATCTAACCGGTTTTAATTACTCACTGGATAGCACCACAATTTCCAAAAGTAAGAGTACCCACCAAGGAGATTCTACTGATGAAGCTAAACTCTCGGAGAAGCAAAAAGAGACTCAAATAAATCCCATGGAGGATTCTGAGCTAAAGGGACAGGAGACAAGAAAAAGAAATATATTTTTCAGAATCTGGTTTGGTCTGAAACCGAGGGAGCTGGCAAAGATTGCTTTTGGCTCAGCCGCAGCAGCTTTCTCTGGTGTGTCGAAGCCAGTTTTCGGGTACTGCATCATCACTATTGGAGTTGCATACTTCGATCCCGATGCAAAAAGGAAGGTTGGCTATTATTCAGCCTTCTTCTCTGCAATAGGGTTGCTTTCATTACTCAGTAACACAATCCAGCATTACTTCTATGGAGTAGTCGGAGAAAAGGCCATGGAGAATTTCAGACATGCTCTATATAAAGGTATCAGATATCACAATTAACCTAATTTCTCTCTCAATGGCAGTCAATAATAATCCTTTCAAGCTCTGCAGGTGTGCTCCGTAACGAAGTAGGCTGGTTTGATAGATCTGATAACACGGTTGGTTCATTAACTTCGCGAATCATCAGTGACACTGCCCTGGTCAAAATCATAATTGCTGATCGGATGGCTGTGATTGTGCAATGCATTTCCTCCATATTGATAGCAACAGGTGTGAGCATGTATGTCGACTGGAGAATGGCTTTGGTAGCTTGGGCTGTGATGCCTTGCCACTTCATAGGCGGTCTCATTCAAGCAAAGTCTGCCAAAGGCTTTTCAGGTGACTATGCTGCTTCCCATTCTGAGCTTGTTGCTCTTGCATCTGAGTCTGCAGCCAACATAAGGACTATAGCGTCATTTTGCCATGAAGAACATGTAATCATGAAAGCAAAGACATCTCAGGAAATTCCAATGAGAAAGTACAGGAATGAAAGCATCAAATACGGGATCGTTCAAGGCTTCTCCCTTTGCTTGTGGAACATTGCACATGCTGTTGCTCTGTGGTATACAACAATTCTAGTTGAAAGACGTCAAGCCACCTTTAAAAATGGAATACGAGCATACCAAATCTTTTCTCTCACTGTTCCCTCTATCACAGAATTATATACACTGATCCCAACTGTCATCTCAGCTATCAATGTACTAACCCCAGCATTCCAAACGCTTGATCGGAAAACTGAAATCGAACCAGATACACAGGATGATTCCCAACCGGAGAGGATCCTAGGAGAAGTTGAATTTGAACATGTAAAATTCAACTACCCTTCAAGACCTGCAGTCACTGTTCTGGACAACTTCAGTTTACAAATTGAAGCTGGATCAAAGGTGGCTTTTGTAGGACCGAGTGGTGCGGGAAAATCCTCTGTTTTGGCCCTTATACTAAGATTTTATGATCCAAGGGCAGGAAAGGTATCAATTGATGGGAGAGATATACGGGGATATAATCTAAGATGGCTAAGGACTCAAATAGGGCTAGTACAACAAGAACCACTTCTTTTTAACTGCTCTATAAGAGACAACATTTGCTATGGACACAATGGGGCTTCTGAAAGTGAAATAGTGGAGGTTGCCAGAGAAGCAAACATACATGAATTTGTAAGTAACCTACCAGATGGATATAACACTGTTGTTGGGGAAAAAGGGTGCCAGCTTTCAGGAGGTCAAAAGCAAAGAATAGCCATTGCCAGAACCTTGCTAAAGAAGCCTGCAATTTTACTCCTAGATGAAGCAACAAGTGCTCTTGATGCTGAGTCGGAAAGAACTATTGTGAGCGCTTTAAAAGCAATAAATCTCAAGGAGGACAGTGGCTTGTGTTCAAGGACTACCCAGATTACGGTAGCTCACAGGCTTTCCACAGTAATAAATTCGGATACCATAATTGTCATGGACAAGGGTAAGATTGTAGAGATGGGATCCCACTCAACCCTAATAACAACTGGAGAAGGACTCTATTCGAGGTTATTCAAGCTACAGAGCTTTGATGAATCCTCGTAAGTTATATACATATCTAGTGTCTATAACAGCAAAAAGTACCTGTGTCACTTCATGAAATTATATTTTCTTCTCTGATGTAATAAAAGTACAGTTAGAATAAATGCCAAAAAAATAATTCACTGGCATGAAATAGATCGTAGCGGGATGTATCACAGCAAGTTTTTGGTTCTCTACAACTCAAGGAAGATACCATCAATTGTCTTGAGTTTTTCTGTCTCCTCCTCACTGGCAATACCAGAATCAACAAAACACAACTGAAATAAACAGGACCATCAATCCTAATGATTTATTGGTGCAACACAATTATACATTTCTGTTGAAAGAAGAAAGACATGGTATTGTCGCTTCTTCAATGTATACATTCCTCTTTTTTATAGTTTCTGCCATTCAACTTTCTTCCTAAGTGATCTTTCAAGAGTAGCCGTACTCTACATGTTAGATACTTCATAAAATCAGCAAATTTACATGCCTTCAGCCATAGCCATAAAATTTTGATTTAATTTGGAATTTCCAATTCTTGAATCACCAAATCAAATGAAATTCAAATATATTTATTGTATAATGATTAAAATTGGAGACCCAAATTATATAAATTTTAAAAGTCACATTTTTTTCATCAAAAAACAAACCAACTTCCAATACTATTAGATAATATAATTTCTTAACAATTATAATACCATCCAAACTAATTTCTATATTAATAAATTAGACCACAAATAGAATAAAATTCTAATATTCTCCCACTTGGTCTCACATTTGTTACATCTAGCTTGTGATTACAAACTATGTCCAAACAATTAGGACAAATTACACAAATCATAGCAGTAAGTCCTCATTAATAGAGTATTACCTTCTATGTATTACGATGTAACAACTCCTAATTGAATAAACATTCAATGCTTATTTTAGGTCCTTCACTAAATTTTATTTGTTATTCTCAATCATGTATGCACATATATACTAACCAAATGAGAAACAAATAATAATAAGAATTTCATGTCCAAATATGTTATATAATACAACATAAATCATAAAAGTGACATTACAAAACAAAAACCCATACTAGTAACATGATCTTTAAACAATCCTGGTAGCATTAGGGATGGCAAAAACCTTTAGTGGGGCGAGTATCCGTGGGATTTACCCACCGGAGGCAGATATGGGAGGCTTTCTGT
>NC_029794.2:95624849-95632181 GCF_000816755.2 Arachis ipaensis
GTTTAATCCCTGTTTATGTGTCAAAATACTAAAATTTTCCTATTATATATATAAGATATGAGAATTGAGAAAAAACCCTAGCTAGCCGTCACTCACACTGTGTCACACTCCTCTCTTCTGTCCTCTCCTCTCACCGTCAATGATAAGATCCTCTCCTCTCAGTCTCGATGTCACAGCAGCAGTGAGTCATCGCCATCTTGACCGTCGGAGCGTCCGAGCCTCTGCGCCGCTTCTCAGCCGTCGCCGATTTTCACTAATCTCCGAGCCTTTGCTCTTCCTTCCGGTAAGTAGCTTCTGTGAACTCTGAATTTTTTTAGTTGGATTTGAAGCATTTGTGATTCTGATTTTGGTTTTAGTTTGTGGTTTGAAGCATCTAAAATTTCACTTTTTTTTGTGTTACTTTGATTTAAGTTAGGTTAACCATAATTTCTGTTTTTTATTCTGATTCTGATTCTTATTTTTATGATTTATGTGATGCTTTGTGAATTCTATGATTTATGTAATTTTATGTGTTTATATTACAATTTCTTATTTTGACTCTGATTTATATAATTTGTGTTTGTGTTATAATTTTTTTTGAGTTAGGTTAATTATGATTTATGTTTTTTATTCTGATTCTGATTTGCATGACTTATGCTTGTGATTTCTGTAATTTATGTCTGTATGACTAAAGTAAATCAAAATCTACCATCACTACCATTACAGGATGAAAGAAAGCTTAAGAATTATGTTTGGTTGTGTATGGATTATGGATATGTTTGTTTGTTTATGGATATGTTATTATGTTTGGTTGTTTTTGAATGTAATTTGGTATCAAATGTTTGTTGGTTATTGATATTTAAGTCTTTGAAGGCTATGAAAATTATGTTTGTAATGGCAATTGAGGATTATCTTTACTTTTTAAAACTTTTTTCTATTTTTGTTCATTTTTCTCAATTTTTATTTTTTTTTACAAAAATCTGCGGAGAACCCGGTCCCTGGCGGATACGTTGAATACCCGTAGCGAGGACGGGATAGAGACGGGGACAAGTTTTGGAGGCGGGGGGCGAGGGGCTTGTTGCCACCCTTATAGGAACTCATTGCCATCCCTAGGTAGTATGTCTTTTGTCAAAGGATCAGCTATCATCTTCTTAGTACTGATATGCTCGATCTGTCCCTTATTAGACCTAACTCAGTCTTTAATGGCTAAGTACTTAATGTTAATATGCTTACTTTGACTACTACTTCTATTATTCTTAACCATAAATACAACAGCGAAATTGTCACAATATATTTCCAATGGCCTAGAGATACAATCCATGATCTTAAGCCCAGAGATGAAATTCTTTAACCAAACACCTTGTGATGTAGCCTCAAAACAAGCAATAAACTCAGCTTCCATGGTAGAAGTGGCTACAAGTGATTGTTTTGCGCTCTTCTAAAATACTACTCCATCAGCAAGCATAAAGATGTATCATGATATTGACTTCCTAGAATTAACACATCCCTCCAAGTTTGAATCTAAGTATCCAACAATTTTCAAATTGTTGGTTCTTCTTGCATGAAGTCCTTGGTCCTTGAAGATACTTTAAGACCTTCTTTGCAACTCTCCAATGAATAATTCCTGGATTACTTTGATATTATCCTAATATGCCAACAACAAAATAATGTCAAGTCTTGTACAGACCTAAGCATACATTAGGCTTCTAACGGCTAAAGCATAAGAAACATTTTGCATCTGTTCCTTTTCAAGTTCATTTTTGGGACAATGATCTAAGCAGAACTTGTCACTTTTCACAATAGGTACAACACTTGGTGAACAATTTTGCATTTTAAACCTCTCAAAAACTTTATTAATATAGGTTTCTTGAGATAAACCTAAAATTCTTTTATGTTTGTCTCTATGAATCTTTATGCCAGTGACATAAGATGCGCCACCCATATCTTTCATATCAAAATGTCTAGAGAAAAGTTGTTTCACCTCATGTAACAACTCTAAATCATTTATTGCAAGCAAAATGTCATCTACATATAAGATGAGAAATATGATTTTACTCCCACTAACCTTGTGGTATATACATTGATCAGAAATATTCTTAATGAACCCAAATGAAGAAATTGCATTGTAAAACTTCAAATATCACTGTTAGGAAGTCTGCTTAAGATCATACATTACTCTCTTAAGCTTGCAAACTAATTCCTTACCAACACTTGAGATAAACCGTTCGAGCTATCTCATATAGACATCTTCTTCTAAATCTCTATTAAGAAAGGCCATTTTCACATCCATTTAATGCAATTCCATATCAAAGTACGCTTCCAATGCCATAATGATGTGAAAAGAGTCTTTCTTTGAAACAGGAGAAAATGGTTTCCCTGTAGTCAACTCCCTCCCTTTGCATAAATCCTTTGGCAACAAGCCGAGTCTTGTAGCGCTCAATATTGCCTAATGAATCCTTTTTTATCTTAAAGACCCATTTACAGCCAATGGCCTTTTCCCCATAAGACAATTCTATAAGATTCCAAACTTAGTTATCTGCCATAGAATTTATTTCATCCTTCATAGTATCTTGCCATAAATTAGAATTATGACTTTCCATTGCTTGTGAAAATGCCGTTGGGTCTTTTTCATCACAAACAACATAGTCAGACTCAACAAGATACATTACATAGTCACTAGAAATTGCAGATTTTCTTATTTTAGTTGATCTTCTTAATGTTGCATCATCAACCTGTTGTAAAGGTACTGCATAATAGATTCTCCCACTTCTTGAGGTTGATCTTGAACAATGTATTTTTAAATAACATTTTTATTATGAAGAGCTTGATCCTCCACCATATGATCTACTAGAACATTATTTTCATGATGTGGAATATCAGTAATAAGTTGTTCTACACTAACCCTATTTGTATGGGCATTGTATTGAACAATCACCCTTGTACATGGAGAGGTTTGACAAACATTATCATTCTTAATAACCTTAAGAGAACGATTTCTCCCACTTTCTACATCATGCTCTAAAAACCTTGCATTTTTAGATTCAACTATTTTATTTGAATAGGAAGGACAATAAAACCTGTAACCCGTAGAATTTTCTACATAACGTATAAAATAGGCAATGAGCATCCTTAGGTCCAAATTTCTTTCTTGTGGATTATAAATCCAAACTTCAGCAGAACAATCCCAAATGCGTATATGATTCAAACTAGAATTTCAACCTTTCTATAGTTCAAATGGTATTTTAGCAACTGCCTTGGTTAGAACTCTGTTAATATATATGCGGCTATCTTAAGGATGACACTCCACAAGAATAAAGGAAGATTGAAGTTGCTAAGCATACTCCTCACCATATCCAGCAAAGTCTTATTTCTTCTTTCAACTACACCATTTTGATTTGGTGTGTCAGGCATGGTGTATTGTGCCATAATATCATGCTTTTGAAGATACTTTACAAAAGGATCAGGTGCTTGTCCACTTCCAGTATATCCCCTATAGAATTCTCCACCTCTATCTGATCTCACAATCTTAATTTGCTTTCCGCATTGTTTCTCTACTTCAGCTTTATAAACTTTAAAAGCATCTAATGCCTCATATTTATTATGAAGTATATAGAGATACATATATCGTGAATAATCATCAATAAAGGAGATGAAGTATTTCTAACCACTTGAAGACATATCAGGACAACATATATCAATGTGAATTATTTCTAATATGTCAGAACTCCTCTTAGCATCTTTTTGAGACTTTTTGGTTTGCTTTTCCTTAATGCAATTCACACAAGTATCAAAATTAGTAAAGTCTAGAGGTTCAAGATCCACCACTTATTAATTTTTTCATTCTCCCAATGGAGATGTGTCCCAACTTTCGGTGCCACAACATGGAGAATTTTTCATTCATACCATTACCATGCCTAACCATTAAACCTGATGGAACATTATTAGCTAAATGAACTTTAAAAAAAACCAATTAAAGTACCATGTCCAATAATATTAGAACTTTTAATATTGACAACAGCATCATCATAAAAATTTATACATAATCCTTGTTTTACAAGCTTAGATCAAGAAATCAAATTTTTATAAAAATATAGAATATAAAAAGTTCTTTCTAAATCTAAAATACAACCAGTACTTAATACAAGCCTAAATATTCCAACGGCTTCCATATGTGAACGCATCCGATTGCCCATATAGATGCTCAGTTCACTTCCTATCAGTTTCCTTTTCCTTATGAAACCCTGTATGGAATTTGGAATATGAATTTCAGCACCAGAATCAATCCACCAAGTGTCATGACATATTTCAACAAAATTATATTCAAAACACACTGAAGGAATAAAATCACAAAGGTTAGTACCTTTCTTTTCAAGCCAAGATTTAAACTTTGAGCACTCCTTCTTCATGTGTCCTTTCTTTTTACAAAAAAAAAATACCGTGCACCTTCTTTCTTCATAGGATGGGATGCAATACCCTTTTCTTTCTTCTTACGAGCTCACTTTTTACCATCCTCATTTGTTACCAACAGTGCACTTTCACCAAGTTCCTGAATTAGTTTTCCTTCCTCTTGCACACACATCACCAGTAATTCATTAATGGACCACTTTTCTTTATATGTGTTATAAGAAATCTTAAATAGTCCATAATAGACAGGAAGAGAATTCAGAATAAGATGCACCAGAAATGAGTTAGAGATCTTAACCTCTAAAGCTTTCAGTTGTGCTGCTATGTTTTTCAACCTCATAATGTGCTCACACACACCCCTTACGCTAATAAGCCTCATGGATGACAATTGTACCATTAGGGTACTTGAAAGTGCCTTACTAGAAGACTCAAAGTATTCATCAATAGCCTTCATGTAATCCTTGATATTCCCGCAATCAAGAATTGAACCCCGGATACTAGCAAGATACGAGACTTAATGAACATCATACTTAAACGGTTGGATTTCTCCCACCGTTCGTATAATGCTACCTTGGCCCGAGTGCTAGCATCAGTTGGTGTCAGAGGCTCTTCCCTACGAAGAGCATAGTCAAGGTCTGCACACCCTAATTGAAAGAGAATCTTATCTTTCCACTCCTTGTAGTTGTCACCACTTAACAATTGAACTTCTGATACAATTTCAGATATCGTTACTACTGCAAATAATAAATCATGCTAACATTACTCAACTTTAAATATTCACATCAAAATCTATAACATATGATAAAACATGGCAATGCAAATCATATCAAAATAAATAAAAATCATAGTATCATTAAAATTTATCTGTGGACAAAGACTTTAACACACATAATTTTCACTATATTGACTAAAGTGTTAAAACTAGAAAAAAAAAATACTGCTTAATATCTGTGGGCTAATTAATAAGTAAAAAATATTTTCTATTTCAACCTAATTGCATGTGAATAACATAATAAATTCCTGTGGGTAAGTTCATTATATAATTCACAACAATTACAAATATATCATATTAACCTTTATGTGATTTCTTTAAATATAATTATTATCAAGGATGCTGTGTCTATTCCTCAATAAATTATATATTAATCACAATATAATATGTAGCGGAAGAATTTATATTGCATGCAAATATAATCATCATCATTAAATAAATAAATCTAATGACATTTAAAATAATAAAGTTAAACATAGTCTAATGATTAATCTTTTTTATAAAAAGGTAGAGCATTCGAGTTCAACACTCACTCCAAACAAAATTTGTATTTTTATTTTGTTTGATAAAAAAATTTGAATTTAAAATTGTGAAACTGAAACCCATTCAGCGTGAATGAAGGACCAATATAAACCAAACATTAAAAGATAGAAAGGTTTTCAAATGTTCCAGTGTACTATAGTGGAACAAAGCTATACCAAGGACAGAACGGTTGCAGGTGATTTATTTGTCACGTTGTATGTAGTGTAATTCCAAACTCGTCCCTGAGCTAAGAAGGCAAAATATCAAAAGGGTAGTGAGGAAGTAGATAAGCATAGTCGTATTCGGCTATGAACGACTCTAAGCCAATGGGCTGAATCGCATTGGATCTTTATGGACTGGGCTTGAATGTTCGAGACAGGGAGTAGTGTTCGAGTGATAGAGTGTTGATTTTTCTATTACCCAAATCTTTTTTTTGGAACACATGAAGACCTCGTAGCTGGTGAAAGCCCATGGTGTAAAAAGAAGTCTTTGTTCCTTCAATGTATTCAAGAGTATTGTTACAAGCTAGCAATGGCTGCAGAAAAAGTGGGCAGCGGAGCTTCACGCAATACCAGAAATCGAGGACACTAGAACAAAGGAAGCAAAGAGGAACAAGCTTCGGCGATATGCAGCGGCGAGGAGAACCCGAAACACTGTGGACTCAAGCGGTGACTCAACTTCTAAGACAGAGCTTCTTGCCGAGGTGATGCCAACAGACGATGTGGACTTCATGAACCAGATCGCGCCTTGATTCTAAACCTGAGGATCAACCGGAAAGTGGAATTAAACATGATCTTTTCGTGGAGGCCATGGGAGCTTGTCTCTTGGTGCTAGAATTCAACGCTTTGAGAGAGATCAGATTGGGGTTTGGGTTTGGTTGGGTTATGGGTTCAGGTAGGGTTTAGGCTTAGCCCAAGACAAAAAAAAGGGTGTTACAAGAAAAAATATAAGGGTATAGTAATGAAACTTGGGGGCGACAATTTGGGAAATGGGATGAAACACATTGTGCGTTTGTATGAAAAGCTAAACTACTCAAAATCAAATGTGTAGTTATTATTTTTTCAAGTTAGTTTGTTGTGAACTCCACCAGCAGATCGATTATAGCTGGAAAAAATGGAAGTGAGCAGCAGTGTCGCCAAGGACGCATCATTATGGAGTAGTTCGAGAAAGATTTTTTGACAGAGATCGATGTTGCTGATATTGACATGCAGGTATGTGTGACTTTTAACATTGTAATACCATTCACATATGTTATTGTGCATCTGTGATTTACCACAAAACTACTTAGATAGATGCATTGAAATGTTATTATATAAAAAGATTTGATTCACTCTTACAAGTTTTTTGTGTTATAGTCACATTTTTGTCACCCCTGGTTAGTTTAGGCAATTCATTAGAAGTTGAATTTTTACAATAATGTGCAGGACAAATTTTATTAAATAATATATGCTTATAATTTCTGTACCTCGTTATGTATAACTTGTTCTTTCACATTTTAGCTCAAATACCTAGCTAATCGGTATTTATTCAGAGTCAATATCATAAGCTTAATTTGAGGACATGTTACATGTTTGGATGAAAATTAATGAATAAAATAAAATTACTGGAGTCAAAAAAGTTTAGAGAAGATTACTTTATAAGATTTTTTGGGATGT
>NC_029794.2:95632277-95651149 GCF_000816755.2 Arachis ipaensis
ATTTATAAAATATTTAGAGAGAATGACCAAATTTTTTTAAAAAAATACAAATATACCCTTAAATTCTTTTTTTATTTATTTATCTCTTGTCAGTATAATTATGCATTCATGTATACAAATTATTGTAAAATACATAATTTAAGAATTAGAAAACTAAGAACAATTTTATTTTATAAAAAAAAATGATATCGAAAAAATTATTCTTCCACTAAGAGATACATAACTACACATCAATGATATTAAAAAAGAAAAAATAAAATATACTCAAAGAGGGAATGCAAGATATGGAGGAAAAAAATCAAGACACCAAAAATAACCCCTAATTACAAAAATAAAAAGGGGCGAAAACACAGAGAAATAGAATGATTATTACTTGCAATAAATTAAAGTACTACGATAATTATTTTGCGATTCATACGATAATTATTTTGTGATTTACCTATCTCTTTATCTCTTCATTATTGTTATGATGATGTTGTGTTAGTTTATGGAAGTGCAAAAAAATAATAAAGTTATTTAGTAACGGTAAATTGGTGACTTATAGTAACAAATTTCTGTTATAGAAAAATGTAAATTAATAAAGATTTGAATATAATAAGTAATTAGAAAATAAATATGTTTATAGAAAATAAATAAATGAGAAAATAACTTAAAGATATATTTGTCTCTCTACAAAAAAAAGAATTAATCCTTCTTAAATATTATAGAAATTAATCATACTTAATAATTTTGGTATTAAAAATCCTTTTTAATAATTACATGTCTGTAACGGTCTTTTAGAGGTATTTTTTTAGAAGTTAGGAATGTTATTATAAACTCAAAACTTTAAGTATTGGTTTATTTATTTAAAATAATTGGCAAATTTTTGAAAAGAAAAATCTTATTTGTATTCATTTTTTGTTATACACTAAACCGACTCACTTATGTCTGTTATAAAATGGACCCTAGATCTCAAATTTAAGGATATATTTGTCTCTTTATAAAAAAAAATTGGTCCTTCTTAAATATTATAGAAATTAATCTTTCTTAATAATTTTAGTACTAAAAATTCTTTTTAATAATTACATGTCTGTAACGGTCTTTTAGAGGTATTTTTTTAGAAGTTAGGAATGTTATTATAAACTCAAAACTTTAAGTATTGGTTTATTTATTTAAAATAATTGGCAAATTTTTGAAAAGAAAAATCTTATTTGTATTCATTTTTTGTTATACACTAAACCGACTCACTTATGTCTGTTATAAAATGGACCCTAGATCTCAAATAATAACAGTAGAGAATAAGTTGACTTAGTATAAAGATAAAAAAATAAATATATGTATTATCAACATTCAAAACCTAAAAATTTTTTTCATCATCTCAAATATAGTGTATGAGATTCAATAATAAATAGTGTAAGAATCAGAAAAAGCATCTTATTTTTTTAAATGTCCCATTTAAGATTCACTATTTTTTTTTTTTTGTTTTTTAGACTCGAACTCAAAATCACTTAAAATAAAGGTCAAATTTACCTATATTTGATCAACTCGACTTCTTTACTTTGAGACTTAATTGGTGCATAACTTTCCTCTTCACTTCATCAAATAAAACAATATTAATACTTCACTTCACTTGCAAGATATCAAATATGATCACCGTAAAAAAATAATTATTTAGGATAAATTAAAAATATTCAGTGAAAGCATAATGGAATATTTATCATTTTCATTTATTTTCTAAATTGCGAAACTCTTTTATTTTGCTTAGTTGGGGTGAGATCGGAGAAATGTTCTTGCTGAAAAATATTATTCCTATGCTATACATACATTATTTGGTAGTATTTGTACATTATACATTTGATAAGAAAAGGGTTGAGTTAATTTTACAAATCTGTGTTGTGTCATAATGCAGGATGGAATGTATGATATGGGAGTTGAGGCAGATGAAGCTTCGGTGCAGGTGAAGGGGACAACGAGTAGATCCCCAGACCAATTAATAGAGCTGGAAGGTGTTACTGTAGACGATGTTCATCAAATGGAATTCAACACTCCTGAAAAAGCAAGTGATTTCTACAACAACTATAGTCGACTAAAGGGTCTTGCATCAAGGCAACAGAAGAAAATAAGGAATAGTACAGGGCAGATTGTTGGATATACATTTGTATGTAACAGGCAGGATTTTCGAGAGAAGAAATGATTGGAAAAATGGATAAAAAAAATGGAGCATAAGGTAGTAACTCGTTGTGGGTGTCTCATTGAGATGAGGATTAAGAAAAAAGATGGAAGCAAGAAATGGTACGTGTCGCGGTTCGTTGATGAACATAACCACGAGATGGTATCTGAAAAGTTTGTAAATTATCTAAGGTCTCATAGGAAGATATCGAAGGTTGAGATTGCTCAGTTGACTAGTAGGAGGGAAATTGGGATCAGTATTCCGAAGATATATGAATCCTTTGCAGCCCCATCTTGCTGGTTTTAATAAGGTTCCTTTCACGAAACAAGTCATGTATAACGACGTTAGGAAGCAAAGAGAATTGCAAGGTAGAGATGTAAATGTTGCGATTAGGTTTTTGGAAGGCATTGCTGGTGTAGATGGTAGAATGTTTTGGTGGTATAAGGTGGGATCGAAGGAGAACTTGCGCGATATTTTCTAGAGTGATGGTCGTAGTCAGGACGATTACGCTATTTTTGGGTATGTGCTTGCTATTGATGCAACTTATGGACATAACAAGTACAACCTACCGGTGGTGGTATTCTCAGGGGTTAATCATCACAACCAAACCTGTGTGTTTGCCACGGCAATTAGTCTCAAGATTCATATATTTGGGGTTTTACAATAGTTTCTCGATTGCATGCAAGGAAAATTGCCAATTTCAATGATCACAGATGGTGATCCTTCCATGCGAATAGCCATACAAGTTGTTTTTCTCCAAGATCATCACAGGCTTTGCACATGGCATCTTCTGAGAAACGCAACACAAAATATACGTGATCTGCGTTTCACACAATTGCTAAGACATTGTATGTTGGCAGACATGGAGACTGAAGAATTCAAAACACACTGGCAGTCAATGGTCGACAAGTGTGGCATTTTTAATGTAGAGTAGGTGAAGGACTTGTATAGAAAAAAGAATTCTTGGGCGACATCCTACATACGAGGGAGGTTCTTTGCCGGTATAAGGACCATTCTTGTTGTGAGTCGTTACATGCTAAGCTTGGGAGGTTTGTTGGGAGTAGGTATAGAGTATTGGAGTTTGTTACTAACTTTCAAAGATATGTAGATTTTCTTAATGACAATGAGGATGAGCTTGAATTTAGGTCATGCTATGGTACCCCCGTATTGCAAACAGAGTTTGTGGAGTTGGAAAAATTTGGATAGAGTAAATTCACACGAGAGACGTTTTGGAGATTTTGTGAGTCCCTCAGACGATGTGTTTGAGTTAGGATATTTGAAAGCAAGGTTACAGATCAGTGCCACGTTTACAGAATCAAAAAGTATCGGCGACTGGATATGACCTGGATTGTTGTGTGGAAACCTGTCACAAATAACTTTAGGTTCACATGCATGCGGATGGCGTCCTTTGGGTTCCCATGTGTGCATATCCTTGCTGTCTACGTTAGGCTGCATTTAGGTGCACTGCCCGATAGCCTTGTGTTGCGCAGGTGGGCTAAAATAGCAAAGTTAACGATTATATCAAATGCATGTGGTGAAGAAACAATAGACCACGCAGCAACTTATAGAACCAGGTTGGGTGCCTTTTCTCAGATATGCAAGAGGTTAGAACGGGTCGCATGCACGAGTGATGAAGACTTCAAGCAATACTCGAAGAAGCTTCAAAGTGATGCAATTGTGTTGGAAATTAAGTACGGGCTGAGATCCGCTGAACCTATCGTGACAAACAAGTTAGTCCGTCAAGGGATAAAAGACCCGGCCCGTGTTGGAACGAAGGGCACCAGATGATGTTCCAGGCCTCTTCGTCAGTTGGGAAGAAGCGACAAAAGTGTAGCACATATGACCGACTTGAACATCGAAGGATGTGATGTCTGACGTTAGGGATTTTTACCAGTAAAGAATGTCATAAAAACAGTCGCGTTGTAGATATAGTCTCTAAACCGACAGAAATCCCCTTCGTGCAAACGTTTTGGTTGTCACAAGTAACAAACACCTTAAAATTGATAACCGAGTATTTAACCTCGAGTCGTCTTCTCAAGGAACTGCAAGAAAGTATGTTCTTATTATTGGCTATGGAGATTGCAAATTGGGGTTTCAAGAATGAGGAACAAGTAATTTAATGGTGAGTAAATTAAATGGCAATTAAAATGAATAAATAACTGTAAAGCAAACTTTTGGCAAGGTATGAGAAATTGGAAGTCCAGGCTTAGTTATTCTTATCAACAACAATGAAAGTTGAATCTTAATTCCACTTAGTCAACCTTTACTAAAGTAAAGGAAAATCAAGGGACTAATTAGTTTGATCTTCGAATCCTATTTATTTCCTAAGAAAAGGTTAGGATTATTGAAGCTTAGTTCAATTAGCAAAGATAACAGTTATCAATTATGTTGAGATAAGATAACTCCTGAGTTACTGCTTTCTTAACCAAGACCAAAAGAGGAAAAAGTAAATTTGCTGGAATAAAAATGCCTTCAGATGTAAAGCAACAATAACATAAATAAGAGAGATCAATATTAAACTGAAATACCTCAAATAACATTAATAAAAGAGTAATCTGTAACATGAAAGAATTCATAGAGTAGCTTGCAAAGGTAAATAAAAGGAATATTGAACCTGATCAAAAGAGATAATGCTCAAGGTGAATAAAAATCCTAAATCTAAATCCTAATCCTAAAGAGAGAGAGAGAATCTCTCTCTATACTAAATCTAATTCATGGAAAGTAAAAATTGGCGAGCTCTCTCTGAATGGATGCATTCCCCCACTTTATAGCCTCTAATCTGTGTTTTCCGGGCCAAAAACTGGGTTAAAAACAGCCCAGAAATCGCCCCCTGCGTATTCTGGTACGTTCAGGTCGCGGACAAGTGACGCGGAGGCGTCGTCCACGCGGCCGCGCGGATTGAAGTTCGCAGATGCGACGCGTCCGCGTGGATCATGCGTTCGCGTTGCTTAGCGTCAGAGAAACTATGGCATATTATATATCAAATCGAAGCCCCGGACGTTAGCTTTCCAATGCAAATTGAACCGCATCATTTGGACCTCTGTAGCTAAAGTTATAGCCGTTTGAGTGCGAAGAGGTCAAGTTGGACAGCTTAGCAATTTCTCCAACTTATTGTATTCCTTCCACTTTTGCATGCTTCCTTTCCATCCTCTGAACCATTCCTGCCCTGTAATCTCTAAAAACACTTAACACACATATCAAGGCATCTAATGGTAATAGGAGAGGATTAATAATAAGTAAATATAAGATCAAAGAAGCATGTTTTCAATCATAGCACAAAATCAGGAAGGAAATATAAAACCATGCAAATATTATGAATAAGTGGGTAAAGAGTTGATGAAATCCACTCAATTGAGCACAAGATAAACCATAAAATAGTGGTTTATCAACCTCCCCACACTTAAACACTAGCATGTCCTCATGCTAAGCTCAAGAGAAGCTATAAAGATGAAGAGGAATGGTAGAAAGTATGAAATGCAATCCTATCTATATGAATGCAACTAAATGCAAAATGTTTCTACCTACTTGGTTAAAAGTAAATAAGCTTTTCAAGATAAACATAAATCAAATTTCACTAATTCAAATTATACAATAAAAGATAAGTAAACTTGTAAGAAGATAGCTCATGAAAGCAGGGAACATAGAATTAAGTATTGAACCCTCACTGGTAGTGTATATCACTCAAACTCTCAAGTGTCTAGGGTCAATCACTCTACTCTTCCCTAATCATGCTTTCTAAACTTTGTTCTTCATCTAACCAATTAACAAATATTTAGCATACTAATGCAAACATCATGAGGTCTTTTCAGGGTTGTAATGGGGCTAAGGTAAAGGTAAGGATATATGTATGGCCAAGTGAGCTAATAATATGAATCTTTGACTAACCTAAGCTCTCACCTAATATACATATATTCTATATACTTTTAAATTCATGCCTAACTACCCATAATTCCCACTTTTGTATGATTCCCATACTCATGTACCAAATTTTTTTTATATTTCTTTACTTTTATCACATGTGCATTGATCTTTTATTAACTTAGCATTGGGGTTATTTTTCCCCTTATTTATTTATTGAAAATTTTTTTTGAATCATATAAGCAAACATAACTTATCAATGCACATGAATTTTCCATTATTTTTCTATTTTAGTTTTTCATGAGTAGGTTTCCCAAATTCCCAATATTCAAATAAATTAGAAACATGATACATTCCCTTATTAACCCATATTCCCACAGTTTTCCCACACTTAGTTGATGCACAATTTCTATCTTAAGCTAACCAAAGATTCACTTGGGATTTTTGATTTATTTTTCTGCTTAAGGCTAGTAATGTGGTTATAGAACAAGAGGGGATTAAGCTCAAGGGGCTAACAAAGGTGATGTAAAAGGTAGGCTTATTTGGGATAAGTAAGTTAATAACAAATAATGGCCTCAATCATATGCAAGCATGTAAATATACTAAATATTGGACATATAGAATGGAACAAAGAAAAGATTGCAATCATAGTGAAGAAAACACACAAGAATAAAAATTTATGGTTAAATAATGTAACCATGTAAATAAGCTCAAAATCTCACAGGTTGTGTGTTCTTTAGCTCAAAAACCATGTTCCAAATACAACTTCAAACAAGTTTTAACAGAAATTTTTTTTTTAAATTTAAATTAGTGAAGTACTATAAAAATTTCTTGAAAAAGAAAATATTACTTCAACCAAGTAGTAACTAAATGCACAAAATCAAATAAACATGCAATCAAATATGTAAATGCAACAATGAATTAACAAAGAAAATAAGACAATGGTGTTGAAAGGAGGAAAATAGCTAACCCATGGAGATCGGTATCGATCTTCCCACACTTAAAGATTGCACCGTCCTCCGTGCATGCTGAGATGTGCGGTGGACGGGCTGCTACAACTGATGCTTTTCTCCAAAGATTGTGCAGATGGACTTGTCTTATCTCCCCATGTAAACGTCTTCCAGTTCCCTTCCGGGTGGCCATCCTGAAAGAAAAAGGGAAGAAAGGTAACCCAGTAATAAAGGTAAGAAAATAAATGAAGTATGGGTGGGTTAATGCCAAATGATAAGGGTCTCATTTACATGGAAGCTTCAACATGTACGTGAGAAAACAATAGAAGCCATGGCATACCAGTGGTGCAAGATTTGAAACATAGGGGAGGAGAGTGTGGGTAATGAAAGATAGTATAAGCTCATGTCAATGCAAAAAGGAATACAAATATCATAAAAGAATAGCATTGATTTAAGTGATATTACCCAACAGTGTAAACAAGTCACTAAGCACCACATAATACCAGAAAAGTTGCAACAGTTAAATAAGAAAATCAACACCAAAGGAAATATAATAAATGTATAAAAGAAAAGAAAAAATATGCACTAAATTAAAATGCAATGAATGAAATATGCAAATAAATTAAGTAAAATAAAATGAAAGATAAGAAGAATGAGAAGGGAAAGAAGTGAGTAAGAAAGGAGGGAGGGAAAAATTAGGATTGGGGAAGAAAAGATAAGATATTTGGCAAATAAGGATAAGTTGTGCGGCGCAAGCAATGCGGTTGCGTGGGGCACGCGGTCGCACGGCTTGCGCTTAAACTGATTGACGCGGTCGCGTGACCCATTTTATGCTACTGGCGCGAGGGCAGCCTCGCTCTCGCACAACTCTCTGTTCAAAAATCATTAATTGCCAAATATTGGGTGACGCGATCGCATGGGGCATGCGATCGCGTGAATGACCACTTAGTAGGATGTGACGCGGCCGCGTGGGGCACGCGGTCGCGTGAGATGGACTGCGCGTCCAGCGCCAGTCCAGCACCACTCTAGCACAACTTTCGGCTGTGTACCATTATTGCGTCGAAATCCTGGTCATGCGGCCGCATGGGGCACGCGGTCGCGTGGGAGGCCATTATTCCCATATGACGCAGTCGCGTGGGACGATTTGTGCCATTGGCACGCCTCCAGCCACGCTCTCGCGTGACTCTTTGTTCAATTCTTTTCTTCCTAACGCGCTTGTGACGCGGACGCGTCAGCGACGCTGCCGCGTCGCGTGAGTGTTTTCCCCTTTTTTTTATATGCAGAATGTGGAATGCAATATGCAGAATGCAGTGCTTAATGTGAATGCTATGCATGATTCCAGGTTCAATAAAATAAAATAAAATTCAAAAACAAACAAAACTAAATAAAATTAAAATTGCAAAAGGAACGATCATACCATGGTGGGTTGTCTCCCACCTAGCACTTTTAGTTAAAGTCCTTAAGTTGGACATTGGAGGGGCTTCCTGTTATGGTGGCTTGTGTTTAAATTCATCCAGAAATCTCCACCAATGCTTGGAATGCCAATAGCCTCCGGGGTCCCAAACTAGGCATGTAAAGCTTCCGAGAAGCTTCAAACAGATTTTCAGGCTCCCGGGGTGATGAATATCAGAATATTTTCCAGGATCCCAAACTTTGGTTCTAAATCCGCCTCCGTCTTGATCTATACTTTTCCATTCGGGTGGTTTAGAAAGTAGATTCTTACCATAGTGACCAAACGTTTTCCGAGATCCATTCAATTGAGCTTGATACCAATCCGTGCACTTCAAGTTGAAGCGTGGAACCTTATTGAACCCTGTACACCAGCTCTGAGCACGAGCCATTTCCCTCTTACTCTTAAAGCCGCAGAGAGCTCTAAGCTGGCCATCTGTTTCAAGTAAACCATATTCAAGTGAATAAGTAAAGTTAAAAGTTAAGGATTGTACCCACTTGAAGCTTGTATTGGGTGGTAATGGCCTTGGGGAAGGTGTTTCTGGTGGTTCTGGAAGTTCTACTCCCTTGTGCTCTTCTGTGAAGGTTCTTCAAATGCATCTGAGTTCTGGTCAAAGTCTTCTATGTCTTCCTCATCACTTGAGTCATAGATTGGAGGTTGAGAGAAATCTACCTCTGCATCATCTTCGTATTCAATTGGGAAAGACCCTTCGATCTCAGAGAATTCACTTACGGATGCAAGTTCATCACTAAGAAAACTTGACTTGTGACTATCATCATCAAGGGAATTTGTGTCCTGGGTTATTCCGTCTAGTTCTTCATAAACGACTTGCCTTGGGAAATGTGCAATATCCTCCTTAGCATCAACTGTAACGTCTTTGACGGAGTTCTCCTCAACTCTGGATTCCCATGGAGGTTCAGCGTCTCCTAGATCTTCAACCAACTCTTCTTCTTGTACAATGACAGCTTCTTCTACTTGTTCGAGTACGAATTCATGCTCTGTCTTGTCCACTGGAGTTTTCAATATCTCTTTCATGCTACGCTCTTCATTAGATTGTCCACATGGGGCTGTGGTTGGTCCTTGAATGTTCGCGCGTCTAGAAACTAATTGAATTACTGCTTGCTCCAATTGTCGAATGGTTGCTTGAAGTTTATTTACTATTGCCTTGAGGTGAACCTCTGATTCTCAGGGTGATGGATTTGGACATGATACATAGGAAAGTGGTGGTGTTTGGGAGTGACTGGATTGGATCTGGGGTAAATAGGGATCATGTGGTGGCGAATAGTAAAGAGAAGCTTGTGAGTGTGGTGGTTCGAGGTTATGTTGAGAGCTTGGTCTATAGGCACGGGGTGGGACTTGTTGGTAGTTACAAGGTTGTCCACCATATCTATCAGCTGGGGATGCATTGTAGAATGGTCGTTGTCCGTGATATCTTGAAGGGTGTTGTTGCCTGAAGGGTTGATTAGATCCTCTTGGCTCCATCCATCCTTGATTGGTCTGACCTTGGTGCATATTCCTACTGTAACTTCTATTTCCTTCAACAAAGTTAGAACCAAACTCAAAGCGAGAGGGGTGAGAGTTCATAGTAGCAAATAAAAATAAAAAAGAAAAACAAAAATAAATAAACAAGCAAAAGAAAAATATTTACAATAACCAATAATAAGGCACACGTTAGCAGTTCCCCGGCAACGGCGCTATTTTGACGTTAGGGATTTTTGCCAGTAAAGAATGTCATAAAAACAGTCGCGTTGTAGATATAGTCTCTAAACCGACAGAAATCCCCTTCGTGCAAACGTTTTGGTTGTCACAAGTAACAAACCCCTTAAAATTGATAACCGAGTATTTAACATCGGGTCGTCTTCTCAAGGAACTGCAAGGAAGTATGTTCTTATTATTGGCTATGGAGATTGCAAATTGGGGTTTCAAGAATGAGGAACAAGTAATTTAATGGTGAGTAAATTAAATGACAATTAAAATGAATAAATAACTGTAAAGCAAACTTTTGGCAAGGTATGAGAAATTGGAAGTCCAGGCTTAGTTATTCTTATCAACAACAATGAAAGTTGAATCTTAATTCCACTTATTCAACCTTTACTAAAGTAAAGGAAAATCAAGGGACTAATTAGTTTGATCTTCGAATCCTATTTATTTCCTAAGAAAAGGTTAGGATTATTGAAGCTCAGTTCAATTAGCAAAGATAACAGTTATCAATTATGTTGAGATAAGATAACTCCTGAGTTACTGCTTTCTTAACCAAGACCAAAAGAGGAAAAAGTAAATTTGTTGGAATAAAAATGCCTTCAGATGTAAAGCAACAATAACATAAATAAGAGAGATCAATATTAAACTGAAATACCTCAAATAACATTAATAAAAGAGTAATATGTAACATGAAAGAATTCATAAAGTAGCTTGCAAAGGTAAATAAAAGGAATATTGAACCTGATCAAAAGAGATAATCCTCAAGGTGAATAAAAATCCTAAATCTAAATCCTAATCCTAAAGAGAGAGAGAGAGAATCTCTCTCTAAACTAAATCTAATTCATGGAAAGTAAAAATTGGCGAGCTCTCTCTGAATGGATGCATTCTCCCACTTTATAGCCTCTAATCTGTGTTTTCCGGGCCGAAAGATGGGTCAAAAACAGCCCAGAAATTGCTCCCTACGTATTCTGGTACGTTCAGGTCGCGGACAAGTAACGCGGAGGCATCGTCCACGCGGCCGCGCAGATTGAAGTTTGCAGATGCGACGCATCCGCGTGGATCACGCGTTCGCATCGCCTAGCGTCAGGGCAACTATGGCATATTATATATCAAATCGAAGCCCCGGACGTTATCTTTCCAATGCAAATAAAACCGCATCATTTGGACCTCTATAGCTAAAGTTATAGCTGTTTGAGTGCGAAGAGGTCAGGCTGGACAGCTTAGCAATTTTTCCAACTTATTGTATTCCTTCCACTTTTGTATGCTTCCTTTCCATCCTCTGAACCATTCCTGCCCTGTAATCTCTGAAAACACTTAACACACATATCAAGGCATCTAATGGTAATAGGAGAGGATTAATAATAAGTAAATATAAGATCAAAGAAGCATGTTTTCAATCATAGCACAAAATCAGGAAGGAAATATAAAACCATGCAAATATTATGAATAAGTGGGTAAAGAGTTGATGAAATCCACTCAATTGAGCACAAGATAAACCATAAAATAGTGGTTTATCAATGTCCCAATGCACCAAGCCAGGCTTCCTTACGGCCAAGAGACGAATTTGTGCTTAATAGGATGACTCAAGAAGTTCAAGTAAGTATAATATTGTTCTTAATAAATTTAGTTTTGAAAACTAATTGGCTATAAAATTAAAATATTAAGATACATTAACGATGGTACCTGATATTGACATTCAACTTTATTATTCACATATTTTAACAAGTGGTTCTTAACTAATGAATGTTTTTTTTATGTTGGTGACATTTAAATTGTAAAAGAATCGATTAGATGGTAAGGTTATAAAAATTTGAAATCATTCTAAAAATTAGGTGGTAATACAATGACAGGACAGGCACTAACAGCACTTGAGTGCATATGTCTAAGCTTATGAAATGAGCTATTAGGCTAACAAGAAAGGCTATTGTATTTGAAATGAATGAGCTTAAAGGAGGATGGGATCATGGAAGACTACTAAAAATTGTAACATTAAAATCAAAGAATATTAGGCAAGAATGGAGTACTTGTGGCATAAGATCTTACATCTTTTAAGTTTTACTACCATTGTCATCTTTCAAGGTTGGTTTCATGTGATCATTTTCAGCCATTTGAATTAGTTTTAGTTGAGACAATATCTAATAAAGTTAAGGCTTACCTAAGTGTATGCATACTATCATCTGTTTTCCTGAATCATTAATCAAATACCAATCCTATTGAATGATCCAAAACTATTTTAAAACAATTGATTATGTTTTATTGTTCTGTTGCGCTAACGAATTTTCATTAAGAGGGTCCCTGTTGACAACACTGTTCAACCACACAAGGTGGCGAAAAACCAGTTCTAACCAGGAAGCTGAAGATTGGTTGCGATCCTTCTGTTGTCCAAGCACCCATTTTTCCCGACTCTATGACATGTATAGGTGAATGTAGTCAGTTGCCGGAGGTGTGACCCTTAAAATAAATGAAGACATAACCTAAATAGTGTCGTACTAGGGCAACATTTGGCTGTGATGCTCGACAAAGTTGTAGTTTGAATGATTTGTGTTTACCTTTATTTAAAATGGATAAGTAGTTGAACTATAATGATGACTTTATTTGTTGCATTGGATTGAGTTATGTAATCTGTTTGAATCATGCTTCTATATTCATTGGTGGAAGTTATTAAAGTAAGCAGGTGACATTCCAATTTATTTTAAGACTACTTGTATCACCTATGATACTTTTGAATAATTAATATGTGGTATAAATTATAAACTATTCGTTATCAAATGGAATTAAGTTGTATCACCATATTTCGTCATGGTTTGAAAGACTTTTTTCTAATGTTTGTTCAGATTCGTAAGGATTACCAGATTTACCACTAACGCATGTCAGTGGAGACTTTTGAACTATACTTGTGTATAAGGACGAATCTATGTATTAGGGTGTGGGAGTAAGTGCCTATACTACTATTTAGAAAATTTTTAAGCAGTATATAACAATAATAATTATTTATCCCCATTAAGTTCATTAATTTAACCTTGCTAGAATCTTTTTACTCAATCCTTTTGTCCTTGATAGTCAACATGAGAGTTTCAGTTTAGATATGCATTTTCAAGATTAATTTTTAAACTTAAATGAAATTAGTGTTCTTTATTAGAAATTGGTTGAGACTTGACAGAATATTATTTATCCATAAATGTTTTTGCTTTTAAAGTTAGCTTTAATTTTGTCGTATCATCTGAAACAGTTGAAAGAACTTTCTAAAGTATGTGTTATTATTTAAATTACTATTTTAGTATTTTAATTTGTAGTTGCATAATTTAAAAACTTTATAAAAATTAGATTTAAATAATCTATTAGTTTTTATAGCTTCATAAATAAAATTGGTGTTTTAATTTGTAGTTACATAATTTAACTATTTTATACAAATTAGATTTAAATATTATATTAGATTTTATAGCTTCATCAAATTTTTATTTAGGTTCTTATAATTTAAAAATTTATAATTATGTTGAGTTTCTATATTAGATAAAAATCTTCAATTAGGTTCTTTTTAAGTTTTCTTCAACATTTGTTTTTATATTTAACGTAGGATAAATTATAAAATATGTGAAAAACAAAATATTTTATAGTTGGTCTCTATTTTCTAAAAGATGACAACTACTAAGGATCTAATTGATTTTTTTGGTCCAATACAATAAAGTTATTATAAAATGTTAGACTATAAGAAATTAATTAAAAAATTGGTAAAGATAAGAACTAATAAAATACTGAAACCAAAATATTATTAATATAATTATTATATTAAAAAATATTTTCAAAAATAGTATTAAATCAAAATATTATTAATATAATTATTATATTAAAAAATATTTTTAAAAATACTAGTCCTAAATAGTTAAGGAAGATAAATCATGTTTACTTTAAACATAATTAAAGAGTCCAATTTTGAAAAACATAAACAAATCCTATAATTAAACTACCTAATACCACATACCATTAACACTATTGGTTTTCATGATTCAAAATACATATGCATAGATAAATTTAACAACAATGAAACCTAAAGACTTATATCCCACACATGGTTCAAAAGAGGTAACTCTAAAAGAGTGTACCAAAGCTGGAAAATGTGGATTGTATGCTCTGATGGGGTAGCTTAGACAACTATTCTCCACACCAAAATAAGTAGAGCAGCTAGTATTACACCATAATATCATGACGGACCTACATAATTGATTAACATTTTACAATTCTAAGATAAATAGACATAATTCATGTTTGCTACTCGATGTTGTGCAAAATGGTACTCCATACCACTGCAATATTCAAGTCAACCTTGTTTAGAACCTCGTTGATTGGGAAGCAGACGATGTTTATAGCTGTCCTCACTCACACCCTATCCGGCATTGTCTATTCATGAAATCCACACAAAATTTAGGAAATCAAATGAAACATCAGACAAGGAATGCAACTTTTGTGGCAACTTTAAAACAAAACTTGTATATCTTACCATGTTCCATATGTCATTGAAGTTGAACTTGCCAGCCAGCTGCAACCAATATAACATCCATGTTGCCGACTAAAAGCTGCCATTTATTTTCACCATAGGTATCATTCTTCTGTAAACAATCATTCATGAGCTTGATTTTCTCATACTTATCGTCCAGAGTAGGAACTCCTTGTGGATATTGAATAGGTCCCCATGTGGTAGGGTTAAGGGACACAAGGTGGAAGCTTTCAACATTGTGGTCTAGCCTAAAAATCTGTGATAGCGCAATCATCTGAAAGGTAAAATAAAAATAAATTAACAAATAGCTCTAATTACAATCTTATCTCATGAGGGAATTAAGTGTTGCGTTCATGGTTTCTCAATATAAAACAGATTTTCAAAACTCACCATGGTTCGCATGTTGTGTTTTCTCCTTTCTACTGTATCTGGTGCCTTGGTCATGTCAAGAGAATACACCCTTGCATTTGATACATCTATGACCATCAGATACCATGAATGACTTGCTTTGCGAATTGGCACAAAGACCTACAACTCATCATTTGAAAGATACGTATGAACAAAAATTTTAATCGTAAATTAATTTCATAGATACTCAAGTACAACAAAATTTTTAGATAAACATTGCATGTTCCAGTTGGGATGTTTCAGGCATCCATCGCTCAAGATACCGTTTGATGATAACCTCTAAGGGTTTTAGAAGGAGAATATCATTTGCCATTGTGGAAGGAACAAACCAATTACGAGGTGATAATGCTCTTGAGGCTCTCATGGAAGCCATCATTACAATAATATTCACAATCTGCAAATTTTTAAAAAAGAAATCATATGTGAATGTATTCTTCATGCCAAATGTCTAAATCTTATATTTGATGCCAAAAGGAATCAACCTCACATCAGAATGGGACACATAGCGTGGACAAAGAGAAAATAATTACCCTTTAGAAACCTCAAGTTGAGTGAATTTGAACAAGATCTCCCTGTGTATGAATGGGTCAAGTGAATAAATTTGTTAAGTAATTTCATACAAAAAGGTAAAAAAACAAAACCAAACTATAATGGCAAATTTATGCAAAAGAAAGCACCTGTAGTCACTAGTCTCATTAGTCTTCCAAAATATATAAGCAGCAAATCGGACTTCATCATACATAAGGTCCATCTCTGGGGTCGGCATGAACTCCATTTCGAAGGTTTGCTTATAATAGCAACAAAAAATTGCATGAACTCTTTGTTCCTTGAGTCGGGTTACTTATTACTATCAAATACTCTCATGTGCTTGCCAGTGGAATTAGAAAAACGGGGAATCATAGTAGTTTAAGAATGGATGTCGAAGGACACTTGTGGGTGGACCGACTTGGGTTATGAGAGGGACTTAATTGTTCACACACCCTTCCATCGAAAGGATTAGCCCATGGGTTGGAATTTCAGCTGGATGTGGAACACTATCATTGTCTACAGGCTCCATCTTGGGTAGCTTCATTGGTCTAGGCCTACAAGGTGAAGCTGAAAACAACTCACAAACCTGAGTGTTGCAATCCATATGGGTTAAGCTCGGAAGTTGCATGACAGATTGCATTATCTAGTTCATCAAAACCTTACATCATTTACAGCAAACTGAACAGTGTGAAAAATATCAATTGTGGAGTATCTGAAAAATAAAGAGAGAGACTACAACTTTTTAACATAACATGTACCATCTTTGTGGATCTTATAATAGGTGAACTCCTAGCAATAGTTCGGGAGATTCTGACTTTCAGGACTCCAGTCGACCAATGCAGTTTGTGAGCTAGTAGGGGCTTCGAATTCGCTAGACGAGACTTAGGCCTCGGTGTAGAACGTTGCTCGTCGATGATAAAAAGGAAAAAGCATAGAAAAATATGACATGGTGACATGTCATCATAACACCAAACTTAAAGCTTGCTTGTCCCCAAGCAAGAAAAGAATCATGCAATAAAGATTGACAATCCAAGGCAAGAAGAATAGAAACTCAATGTTCATGGTAAGCTAGTTTTCTAAGTATACTACAATCACAAAAGAAATGTAAATGATTGATGCTTCCATCTAGCTCAATTTATGAAATCTTTTTCTTATATTTCTTCCTTGAAACAAGCTTTTGATTTTCTTATTAGCTTCTCCTTTTTGGGTGCTTTGCCCCATGAGTTGATAACAAAGCTACGACTTCTAAATGCTTTGTTTTCAAGTATTACCACTTGATACATAAGCACCACAAGCATTTGATTAGAGGACTTCATTAAGCTCATTTTTCTTTTCTTTTCTTGACTCTCTAATCATTGATGCTCAGAGCCTTGAGCTTTGAGGGAGTGCTTTTGCACTTTAAGCCTAACCTTGACTTCTAAGTGTTTTGTTTTCAAGCATTTGGCTTGATACATAAACACCACAAGTACTTAACAAATGAATTGCCATTGGTACTCAGAGCCTTCAGCTTTCTCATTTTTTTCCCTTTTTCTTTTCTTGCTTTATTTTGCATTTGCTTCTTCAAGGTTTTCATGATTTTCAAAAAATTTCACAAAATGTCCTAGATGAAAACTTCAATTAAATAAAATCCAGTGCAATCTTGCTCAAAATCATGAGATATTCAATCTTTCATAATATGTAACAAATATAGCATAAAACCTCATGAAATGGCATGAATTCATATATGGTTGGTTCAATCAAGGGAAACATGAAAATCTACCCAATTGGCTTGCTTATGGCTCAAGAAAGTGCATAATTCAATTGAAAACAAAAGAAAAAGGCTAGTTAAAATAGGCTAAGATGACTTGTCATCAGATAACATCCCTGGAGAATTGGGGACTATAATGTCAAACATCCCTCCTCGAAATCTCCTGCAATGCCTTTTCCCTTGACATGCGAGTTGAGTGCAGATGTGTCTGTTATTTTTTTTCCATTGGCATAGGGATTTCACCAGCGCGGCATTCGTCAGTCTTAGAGTGCAGTTTTGGACTGGTTAGTTGTGCTTGTGATGGGCTGCTCATGGTTTGAGTATTGGTTCTAAGGATCTCCGTCATGAATGTTTCAACACGTCCTTTACCATGGGACAAAGAGCCATGAAGGTCAGTGAAGCTCCTCTCAATATTTAATAGGCGCTTCTCAAATGACTGCATGTTATCCTCTATGACAGCAGTTCTGACCTCAATGTTCTACAGAAAAGAACAACTAGCATTATGTTTGACTCTACTATCGGGAGATGAAGTTCCANNGGCTAAGCAAGGAAAATGAGTCAATGCGTAAAGTTAAAAAGCGTTTTTTCTATGTTGGAAGGCTTTGCTCCACCCTTATGAACATTACATGTGCCACATACAACAATGGAAATAAACACTAAGAATTTCCACGGTATACAAACCTTCACAGTATCTAGCACCTTTTGGATCGAGGCCTTATCGCTAACTTCAACAGCATCACCAGTAGAGTCCTTAGGCACAAATGGCTCGACCGACTGTTACATAGTCATCCAAAACAAAACTGAGATTGGAAAAAGCACAACAACATCACAAACAACATTAGGCACGTCATCATTTAGTAAGTGACAATAAAATTAACCAAAACGAAAAGATAAAAGTTAGACACTTCACCCTTTGGATCATGAGCTCTAGATTCAAGTTAGTGTTGTCTTCACTGGAATGGACCTCGAGCACAGACGTGGGACTCAGTGCTGGTACAATCCTACAACACAGACAATTATGTAGTATGGTTAAGCCAAGAAGCATAACAAAGACTAGTGTGGTTGGACATGTGGTCCAAAAAATGCACCCCAACTTAAAATAAAAAGGCATTAACAAAACACTTAAGGCATTATTGTAGGACTTACGCATCGTCCCTCTGAGACTCCTGTGAGTCATACGTGGAAAGTGGCTGATATTCTTCTATAGTCACAACTTCAGGACACAATAAATATTAGTAGAAGACTAAAAGTAAGGGAGGGAGAAGATGTAAAATGGCGCATGAGAGCGTGCCTAAAATGCCCTATTTATAAGGCCAAGAGGGTTCCTTCAAGGTAACCACAGTTGTCGACACCAAGCCTTCTATTGCTCAAAGTTAATGGCCCACAATTGTTGGGTTATTCGAACGACATGATGCTTTTTTAACTTAAAAAAGTTGTGATATATAGAACCGACTTAATGCTATAGTTGTTCAAATTTGTGGGTTCAGCATCTCAAAATAAAGGATAGTATTTTTTTTTGAAGATAATAATTTAATTATTTTTCAACTAATATAAAATAAAATTTAAGTATTTTTTATTTTTATATTGGA
>NC_029794.2:95651186-95654238 GCF_000816755.2 Arachis ipaensis
AAAGCATTAATATATTTTATATTTATTTATTAAAAATAAAAAATTATGTTGTCATTTAAAGTATTATATATTAAAAGATAGGTATTTATGTACTAGGATATTCTGTATTTATTAAAGTCCATCGATACTCCTTTTTTATATTAACCTTTAAATTTCATTTAATGAAATCTAATGATATGTATCAATGTGGCACATCTAACAGCACAAAATTGTTGTGCTGGTTTTAGATATATCTTGATAAAATAGATATTTTTTAGTCAAATGATAGTAAGTAATTTTATTGATTTAGATCACATTATAAACACATAAAATAAGAGAATAAAAAATATATAAAAAATTTAATATCTGATCTATTGTCAAAAATAAAAATAAATAAAACAATGATAATTCATTTTCTATACATCTACTTTATTTTTCAATACTACACCTGCCAAAATGTGAAGTCTCATCACACCGTGTGAGGGTTGTTAATTAGGATTGTTCTCAAAGAGAAATGATTAAACACTACAGAGCATAACATTAACCAAATTGGACTAAAAGATTTGGTCACTGATCCTGTGTTAAAAAAATCTTTTCGCGTTGTGAATGGCGGGATACAAATTTTCTAGACTCTCCTCATCTATACTGCACTATACCTAGACTAACAAAGGCATCATCATCATTGAATTGCAACAAGAGCACGTTTTCAAGACCATCCAACCTTACCCGCCAAAGTTAATAGATATGACGTCGTAGAAGAAGTTGGACGAAAGGTCATCTCCAATTTTTGTGTAGTTCTCACAAAGTCACGTAATTATTCCGCATGTTGACACCTAATTATGACAAGAGTTTCTTACTTTCTCCTGGGTTTTAAAATTTTATGCCTTTTTCAATGACTATTGCCTTACAACAAAAGTTGGTGATAGATTTGGAGTGGAGGGAAGAGAGATTTTAATTCTTTTATTTCGAGTGAAGATTAAAAATGTGAGTGAAAAGTAGGGGTGAACGTACTTTGCTTAAATAAAAAAAATTCTTTTTTTATTTTTGTAAAAAATAAAAATATTTTAAAAAAATAAAATAATACAACATATATGATAATTATTAGTTAAAATAAAACATAAAAAGAATATTTACTTATTTATTTATTTATTTTTGCGGATCCGTGAATGTGCGGATTATATATGCGGATATATAAATAAAATTCACAATCCGATCCGATTAGTGTGTGGATCGGATCCGATCCGTTCTGATAATTTTATCATTATTATATCAACATTGGAATAGATAGTTTCGTTCACTAATTTTTTACCGATTTACGTTGCCTAACTTATATCTCGTTTACACTGTGAACGAGATAAGATACGTCTGTGGTTGCATGTATCTCGTTTATAAACGAGTTGTAACGTGCCTTATCTCATTTATAGTGTGAACGAGATATGCATAAGCTTATTTTGTTTACACTGTAAACGAGATAAGGTTTAGATGCACCTATATAAGAAACTCGTTCACAGCGCCTCTTTTATCACTTTCCTCCTCTATTACCTTCATTTCTCCTATTTTTGAACGTTTCTCATGATCTTTGTGAGATACTCGGACTTTATTGTGCATGCAAATGCACGAAAACAGAGACATCAACCATCTAAATGCGATTTGACACATTGCGGGAGTGATCAACTTCGAGGTTAGGAACCTGCTTGACCTTTCCTGGGATGTTCTTGATCATTGTAGGCATGCCAGGGAGATTTATTGAAGAAACGGATGAGAAGAATGATTGAGATGAGTATGGAGAATACCAACGGTTTGTAAATTTTTTTTATAGTTGATTGATTTTTGTCGTACTATGTCTCGATTATAATAAAAATGTTTTAATTCTGTAAACGAATTCACTCTATCCCACGTATCCAGTTTGCAAACGTGAAACGTGTAAAAAAAACTCAGACTTACAAAAATTACCCGAAACGAGAGAGCTAATGAAAACCCCCAAAATCTCCATGGAAACTGGATCCGCTCCCATGGATACATGGGGACAGAGATAGAAATTGAGGTACATGCCCATGACACCAAATATAAATAGCTTTAATTTTAAATAATAAATTTAGAATTAATTTTTATTTTCATATATTTTTTGTTTTCACTATTAAAATTTTTAGGATATGAATATCCATATGCTTGATTTAACCGGGTACAAAGACCTACTATAAGAAAGGGTAAATAATGTTAATAAACCAAACAGATTTAAATATTACATGAAAGTTCCAAATGAAAAAACGTCATGTTCCATGCATATTTCTATATAAATCGAATTCACTAAACTCAAATTAGCTTCTCTGGTATTAAATCGAATCAATGTGATTCGAATTAGTAGGATAAATGGTAAATCGAAATTAGTAGATTCGATTTATGAAGGAATGAAATACGATACAAATAAATCGACGCATATAGATTCGATTTAGCACATGATTTTGTATTTCTAGTAAATCGAATGGAGTGAATTCGAATTACATATCCTAGTAAATCGAATGGGTTAAATTTAATCTATAAGCAACAGGCTAAAAAACATAAATCGAATCCACTAGGTTCGATTTATCATGTATTTACCTAAGTCACTAGGAAATTACAAATATTTATAGTACTCCTAACATCTTTTAAGCCATTTTTTCTTTTTAAATTATTTTGCATGGAATAAAATATTTTTTTGTGGTATATTTAAATAAATTTATTAAAAAATACATTTACTTAAAATCCAAATACAACACTCTTTTACGTAATTAATAATTTAAAATTAAAACAATTATTTTATTTCCTGAAAAGTAATAAAAAAGATTAAATTTAAATGTAAATATTCATGCATGTATTCTAATTTTAAATAAAATACTCTGCATAACCAATAATAATTTAAAAATTTAAAAATTATTTTATTCCATACAAAACCGTTAAAAAGAAAAAAATGAACTAGCAAAATATTTATGAGACTTTTTCAAAATATTTGAGTTATCAAAAATGGACGAAAAAATATTGTATGGAATTCAAATTATTTTGCATGATTTTTATATTAAAATACATATACATTGTA
>NC_029794.2:95654299-95655505 GCF_000816755.2 Arachis ipaensis
TTGTTATAAGCATTTTTTTAATTATTGTAAATAATTTTATAAAATTTAAAAATAGCTTAGAAGATATTATGAGTACTATAAAAATTTGTAATGTCCTAGTAGTTTAGGTAAATACGCGGTAAATCAAACCTAGTAGATTCGATTTATGTCCTTTTGCCCGTTGCTTATAAATCGAATTTAACACATTCAATTTATTAGGGTATGTAATTCGAATTCACTTCATTTGATTTACTAGGAATACAAAAACATGTACTAAATCGAATCTAGGGTAGCACATGTATCGATTTACTTGTATCGAATTTTATTCCTTCATAAATTGAAGCTACCAATTTCGATTTACCACATATCCTACTAATTCGAACTACATTAATTCGATTTAATACCAAAAAAACTAATTCGAGTTTAGTGAATTCGATTTACATAGAAATATGCATGAAATATGCACGTAACATTTTCTCATTTGGGACTATCATGTAATATTCAAATTTGTTTGGTTTATTAATGTTATTTATCCTATAAGAAAAAATAGACTCAATTACATGCATTTTCTTCTTATGCTTTTTACCACATAATACTGTGTTCGCCTTTAAAAACAAATTAAACGAAGTAACACATTAATAAGGATAAATTTAAACAACACAAAATATAACAACTAACTCCAAATCAAACTTTAATTATCCATAATAAAAAACAATAACATATTCAATGTTTACTTTTCATGAAATGTGGGTTTTCAACGTCTACTTCAACAAACACATTAAAAGAACACTAACAATAGACTTTTCTACTATTTCAAAATACGTTAAAACGCAATAACAACATAATTTCCTGATATCTAGCATCATTTACTTTCAACACGTGTAACTGGACTTAATTTATTTCTCCTTTTTAAAATAATTCTATTTTCTACCTTTGTTGTTCTAAACGGTCTAGAATGTGGCTCATCCAACTCTACTAGCCTAAACGGACAATACAGTGATTGACTTATCTTAGTGCCACGGCTGGCTCAACAACTCATTAGGACAAGCTAGACCTTGTCATGGTCAATTAATGGGTAAACGGATCAATCAGTTGGGTTTCACCCTGATCCATATCGTGTTATGCCCATGGGGATTTATACCCACCAAATCTGATTTTTTTATTTTATTAATAAAATAGACGGAAATTAAATCTAGTATAGCTTAGTTTCAATAAAGTGGAATGTAA
>NC_029794.2:95655650-95657790 GCF_000816755.2 Arachis ipaensis
TGATAAAGCATCGCCGCCAGCATTTTTCTTTCATGCGGTTCTCTTTTTTCTTTTTTTTCCTTTTTTTTTTCTTTCTTTTTTCTAAGAATAAAAAAGTTTATGAGAATAATGGAAAGTTATGCCAACATAAAAAATAATTACCGTACAAATTCAAAAAATTCTTTCAGAAAGTATTTTTCATTATTCTCTCTTTTCATAGTGCATTGATTTTAATTTTAATGGTTTTCTTTCTTATTCCAAAATTTATACTATGCATTTTTTCTTTTGAAAATAATTAATTAAAATAATACACAATGATTAAATTTTGAAATGGCAAGGCAGGGACAATAATTTGGCTCTGATACCACATGTTAAATATTTCGTAAAACCAATAATTCAGGTACTTCTAGCCACAGCCATAAAATCTTTGATTTAATTTGGAACTTCTAATTCTTGAACCATTAAATCAGATAGAATCAGAATGTGTTTGTTTGTTATGTAATGATCAGAATTGGGGACCCAAATTATATAAATTTTGAACAGTGGGGTTCTTTCCATCAAAGAATAAACAAACTGTCAATACAATAACTAGTATAATTTCTTAACAATTATAATATCACCCAGACTAATTTCTATATTAACAAATTAGACCACAAATAGAATAAAATTCTAACACTACAATGATAGATCGTAACATTTGAAACTTGAAAGGATATACCAACACAACATAACACAATGATTAAATCCACATTTTAATCCTTGAGATTTATGAGATTATCCGTTTTGGTCCCCAAAATTCAAAATTACCTATAGTGGTTCTCCAAATTTAGTCCGAATACTAATTTGGTCCCTCAACCCCTTTTCGACAATAACTAGGAAAAAAGAATGCTAAAGAGCCACCCCCTTGCCACACTAGATGCTGCAACGGCTAGCTGATGTGGCAAGATTTGTATTTGTACCCAATGTGGTCCCTGAAACTCTAATTTTCTCCCTTTATTTATATTAGTTTCATTCTTCTTCAACCTCCTTCCTCTTGTCTTATTATTCCTCTTTTTCTTTTTCATCTTGTTTTTTCTTCCTTGTTGAAGCTTTGTCATTCGTCGTTATTAGTTGTGACACTATGATGGATGGTGGAAGCACCGTAGTTAAAAGCTTTTTTATGTGAAGAATAAACCAACTTATCGTCTTCAATTTTCTGAAAACTACCCCATGATGATATCAATTAATCCATTCATCTACACCACCACAAAAGAAAGCATAAATACTCAGAACAAAATTATGCATTTTTAACATCCTGAGTTAAAGATGAATATCATGTATTATACACTACTCTATATACTATAGATACGAAGAACAAATTCTAAAAAATAATTTAAAATTGTATAATCATAACCCCATCAATATCATCTCCTACTCCATTTATAAAAAATAGAGCATCCCAAACTTCAGCCAGACATATAAGAAATCAACAAAATAAATTAATAGTAACAAAACATAACGGTTCTCCATTGACAAGATCACCAGCACCAGGGAACATAATCATACATGCATTTCAAAAATAAATTAAAAACACATAAAAACATAAAACCCCAACATTAACGATTACCTTGGCTAATAACAAGAGGGGAGCAATCCCTTTCCTTCAAAACACTGTGATTTTCACTTTTACCTAGCCATGTATTAGTTCAACCTAAGTGACGATGGATTTTAATAACCCTTCACTGGCGCCATTGATTAGAGACGAAGAAGAATAGTAGAGGTGGAGAAGAAGAAGAATCCTTTATATTTGGTCAAAACCTTTTCTTCTTCCTTCATATACAAAACGATGATATTTTTGGCTTCTTTAGATTCCAATTGCTAAATGACATTGTTTACCCCATCATCCAACATGATAGTAAGGGTGCCACTTCAACACTTTGTTTGCCTAGTCATAGCCAAAAATGGTCAAAAGACCAAATTGGTGCCCAAAACTAAATACGAGGGACCACTATAGGTAATTTTGAATTTCGATGACCAAAATGAGTAATCGTGTGAATCTCAGGAGTCAAGATAGAAATTTAGTCCAACACAACATGTTCTAGAATACTCATTTTCTTGGTGGGTCTCTAAATTCAAGTGGGGTCCATAATTAAAATAAAAATGGATGAAAGGGAGAAGTGGC
>NC_029794.2:95657952-95664951 GCF_000816755.2 Arachis ipaensis
CAACAATTACAACAAAGAAAAAAAGAGACAGAGAGTGAGGAGAGGAGAAGAGATTGACGAAGAGAAGAAGAAAAAAAAGGGAAAAAGCGTAGTTCCAATATGCTTTTGTTAAACTGGTATATTTGTTTCATTTCTTCTAAAATTTTAGTATGTTATTTCTGGTATAGTGATGAACATTAGGATATAACTTGCTAGTGTATTATCTTCTTTTTTGTCTGATTTGAGATACCCACTTTGTGGAAGATTTATGTCGATTCTATCAATTTTGATGATGTATTTTGTTGATTGTTGAGATTTCCTGGTGCTACTAGGAATACTGATTGTGTACTCATTATTTTGATAGCAAAAGATTCTTACTGGACTAGGTCCCGTATATTTTTTGTCCCTCTTTTGGGAGTTTTTTCACGATAAAAATTCGGGTGTCTTATTATTATAATTTCTGCCACTATATTTGCTGTTTGGAGTATTTTTGGTATTGCCTATTTAATTGCACATGTGTGAAAAAATTATTTTTTTTCTTTCGCTGTTAGACAGGTTCTTATTTGAACCTTGATTTTTTCCAACAAAGTGGCATCCAGAGCTTTAGTTGCTTATTTATGTGCTAATTAAATAGAGAAAAATATTCAGGGGCCAAATATGGTTAAATTGAATTTCAAAAATTACCCAATTTAAAAGATTCTTATGGAAGATATATTATATAGTAAGGACTTGTATGATCCTGGGGAGGGGATAAATCCAAAGGTACCAAATCAGATGCTGAAGGAATAAGTTGAATTGGAAAACAGTTGCTTTAATTAGGCAATAGCTTGATCTTATTGTGTATCCATATGTTGACACTAAAACTAATGCTAAGGAGATGTAGAAGAAATTGAAGGAGTTATATGAGAGGAAGAATGTACAAAACAAAGACTTTTTTTATTCAAAAGCTAGTCAATATGAAATATATTGAAAGTAAATCAATGCCTGAGCACTTGAGCATATTTCAGGAGATTGTGAACTAACTAACAAATAACGACATCACTTTAAATGATAAGTTACAAGCCTTGTTGTTGCTGAGTTCTTTGTCTGATAGTTGAAAAGTTTTGATTATGACATTGACTTACTCAACTCCAACGGAAAAGTTGACATTATCAATGGTTAAAGAGAGCATGTTAAATGAAGAAGTCAGAAGAAGAGATCGAAGTTTGACAATACCTCCTTCCAGTCAGAAGCACTTGTTTCAGAGTCAAAGGAGAGAAGTCAAAGTAGAAAACTCCATAGTTCTGACAGGTTAGAGAGTCGAAGAAAGTCAAGAGAAAAGTACAAGTCAAGAAAGGAGTTCATTTGTCACCACTATGGCAAGCTAGGACATATCAAGAGGTATTGTAGGTTATTAAAAAGAGAACAATCAAGGGGAAGAAACGAAGACAAAGGTAATAATAGTGATAAAGAAGCTGCTACTATTGGCTATGAAGATCTTCTTATCACCTTTGATGAAACCTATGTTAATCTTGTCTGTGATGATTCTACTTGGATTATGAACCCTGGTACCTTATGTCATATCACTCCGAGGCGTGAATTTTTTACTTCTTATACTGTTGGAAATTTTTGGCAAAATCAAGTTGGGAGATAAAAGGGTGTGTGACATTATTGGTATGGGTGATATGTGGCTCGAAATCAATATAGGATGTAAGTTGCAGTTAAAGAATGTTAGGCATGTGCCAGATATGCAGTTCAATCTGATTTCAGTGAAGGCATTAGATTAAGAGGGTTATTGCACTTTTTTTTTGTAGTGAAAATACATGATTACCAAAGGGGCTCTCATTATTGCTAAAGAAGACAATAGTCTCACTACTCTCTACCAGTTGGAAGAAAAGCTGTACAAAAAACAGGTGAATGTAGCTGATAATTCCTCCTCTAATTTGTGGTATATGTGTCTTGGTCACTTGAGCGAGAAAGGACTTAGTGTCTTAGCGAAGAAGCAATCACTTCTAGTAAAAGGTACAAATTTAAATACTTGTACTCATTGTTTTGTTGGAAAGCATGATAGAGTATCACTTTATAGTTCTGGACCTCATAGGAGATCACATGTTCTAGATTTAGTTCACACTAATGTTTTCACTGTGGATTCTAAGGCATTATGTGGTGCATCATATTTTGTTACTTTTATTGTTGACTATTCTCAAAAAGTGTGGGGTTTTGTTTTGAAATCTAATGACCAGGTACTCGATGTCTTCAAGCACTTTCATGCAAGTGTTGAAAGAGAAACATGAAGAAACTGCAATGTGTTCGACCAGATAATGGTAGTGAATATAGGGGTCCATTTGAAGAGTATTGCAAAGGACATAAGATCAAGCTTGAGAAGATAGTTTCTAAGCCTCTTCAACATAATGAAGTTGTAGAGAGAATGAATCGCACTATCAATGATAGAGCCAGGTGTATGCTTTCTCTTGTAAAGTTTCCTAAATCCTTTTGTGGTGAAGTAATGAGGACTGCAGTAGATTTGATAAACCTTTCTCCTTCAATTTCACTAAATAGTGATGTTCTAGAGAAAGTTTGGATAGGAAAAGATATCTCATATAGTCACTTGAGAGTATTTGGCTACAGGGCATTTTTTCACATTCCAAGAGATGAAAGATCGAAACTTTATGGAAAGTCAAAGCAGTGTATCTTCATGGGTTATGATGACGAAGACTTTGGTTATAGATTATGGAATTTGATGAGTAAGAAAATAATTAGAAGTTGAGATGTGATTTTTTTTTAAGACCAAACAATTAAAGACCTTGAGAAGATAGATAAGCTAACAACAACTATTCGACGTTTTGCTGATGATGAACCTAGTCTTTCCACTAGACCTCTTTGTTGATGGGAGAGATTCACAAGTTGATAATGATGGTGATGATTTGTATGATGAACCTACAGCTCAACCTGAGGTGCCAGATGTTGAAGTTCCACCTGAACCACCAGTTGAGCCTGAATTGAGAAGATCTAATAGAGAACGTCATCCTTCTCAGAGATACTATCCTAATAAGTATGTGATGAATACTAAGACTGGAAAGCCAGAGAGCTACTAGGAAGCTATGTCTGATGAGCATAAAGAAGATTGGTTGAAGGCCATGCAAGAAAAAATAAAACCTTGTATGAGAATCATACGTTTGAATTGGTGAAGTTGCCGAATAGTAAGAGAGCATTCAAGAATAAATGATTGTTCAAATTAAAAGCAGATGAAAATACTTCATGGCCAAGGTACAAAGCTTGATTGGTTGTAAAAGGTTTTGACCAGAAGAAAGGTATTGATTTTAAAGAGATATTCTCTCCAGTTGTGAAGATGTCCTTGATAAACTCCATTTTATCATTCTAAATTGTGCTAAAAAGTATAGAGTTTATCAACAAACTTGTACAATTTTGGCATAATTAATTGAGTTTTTCGACTCTTGCTTTCCGATGAAGTTGTATGTGAAGAAGATGCTTTTTTTTGTTCCTAATCATTAATTTTTTATGTCATTCGATGCCGTGATCAAATTTGTTTTAGTATTTTAAGGTTAAGGTACATAAATAGCCTCAAAGACTCAAAAAGAATGGAGCAAATAAGCAAATTGGGGAAGCGGTTTGAGAGTTGAGCTTTCTCTGTGTGCACGAGACAGCTCCACAAGCCTTATTTGATGAAACGCATGCATCCTTATTTTTGGGCTCCAAAAATCCCATAAAGACCAAAAAGGCCCCCGACATCTATTTAAGGAAAAAATGCAAGGAAAAGATGAAGTAGTTTTCTAAGTAATCTTAGTTTTAGTTTTATTATGATGTTTTAGTGAATTCTAGAAAGAGAAGATCCAACTTCTCTCTAGAATTCTTAGGATTTTATTTAGTTTTCTCTCTAGTTTTAGTTTTATATCTTATTTTAGTCTGGTTTTAATTACATTTTATTATTCTACTAATTTAGTTTGATAGATTTCTCTTGTTAATTTTTTTGTTTTTGTGATTTTAGTTTATGAACACTTGTTGAATTTTATGCTTCTTATGAATGAATTTGATGTTTTATATTTCATTGATGCTTACTTGAGTTGTTGTTATTGCTTTTTTATAGTGGGTAGTTATAGTTTTTACTAATTCTTGTAATTTATAAAATGCCTCACCTAGTTATAGAGTAAATTTTCTTTTTCTTGGCTTGGGTTCGGAATTTGGGTGACCTTGAGTTACTAATATCTAAGTTGATTGATAATTTAGAGATTTTAATTAATCTTGTTTCCATCAACGCTAATTTTTTACTAATTCAATTAGTAAGTTAGTTAGGACTTATAGATTAGAATTAATTAAGCATAATTGACTTTTCTCGATTTGTAGAGGTTGATGAATTAGGTTTGTTCTTTACAATTATCATGTTATGGTTAGTGATAAGGATAGTGATCCTTAACCCTCAACTCTTGTCAATACTTTTTTTTTCTTTTACTAGCGAATTGCCTTCTCTGCTCTTAGTTTAATTTCTTTTGCCGTTTAGTTATTGCTTTCTCCTTTAATTTCTCGCTATTTATATTTTTATTAATTGCAAACAACCCTGATTTTTGTCATAACCAATGATATGCACTCGATTGTGATTCCTAGGGAGAACAACTCGGGATTAAACTTCTAGTTATTAATTTGAATTTGTGACATTTTTAATGAACTTTGAAGAGCATTGAATTCCAGTTTAGAGTTACAACGAAATTTGAGCTTTTAAACTTGTGAATTTCTAAACCGGTGTTTAGTGCTCATAAAGTTTTTGGCGCCATTGCGGGAGAATCGCAATGTGTGCTTGTTATTAGCTATTGTGATTAGTGTGAATAGCTTGCTTTTTACTTGATATCCTAGATATTGTGAATATTGTAAATATGCTTATTTTCCAATTTTTGTTAGCTTTTCTTTTATTTAATTTACTCTTCTCTTATGAATTTTCATCCTTGTGGCTTTGAGTATGGTTGTAACTATGTTGTAGGAAATGGCAATTTCAATGATGGTCTGCACCAAGAAAGGAATTATCAAATGAGGGAGGAGCTGTATTCGTATGGATAATCTTCATAGCATCAACCTTCTCTATCCTACTATTATCACAGTCCATTTAATGGTGCATACCAATCCAATAGATTTGGTGATCCTAGCTATGATTATGAACCTCAACCACCATACTCCTATGACCATCATCATCAATATTACCTTCAACCACAATACTCCCAAGCCTCATTCCACCACCAACAAACCTCATGGGATCCAAATTTCTGTCCACCTTACAACTACCCATATGACTCTTATGAACAACCACACTTTGAAACCACCACCATTCCAATCCTCGTTATCGTCGCGCTCCACCATTGTCGCCACTGGTCCTCACTGCTGGTCCTTCCTAGGATTCCAATTCTACTTCTTATTTGTTGATTTTGTTAATTACATTGTTGATTCTTTTGTTTCTGTTTCTTTTGTTAATTACATTGTTAATTTGTTAATTTGTTAATTTTGTTAATCACATTGTTTCTGATTCTGATTCCATTGATGTTGTTGACTTTGATTCTATTTTGATTCCATTGTTCTGCTTCTATTTCTTTTGATTCTGATTCTAATTTCATTGTTGTTGTGCTTCTGATTTTAATTCTATTTCTTTGATTTTATTGTTGTTGCACTTTTAATTTCATTATTCTTCTAATTTCTTATTTTTTGATTCTTTAGTATTTGATCTACAAATTTATTTTTTTTACTTCTGTTTTTGCTTCTATTTCTTATTCTGTTTTTTATATTTATTACATTGGTTCTATTTCTGATTTCATTGTTGTTGTTGCTGATACTGTGATGAAGAAGAAAAGATGCTGCTGTGATGGAGAAGAAGAAAAAGAAGAATAGAAATTGGGTATTTTGGAGAAGAAGGAGAATATTATTTTGGTCCGAAGAATGATTTTAAAACTAAGTTAAACCTTAGGGACGATTTTGTATGCAAAAAAAGGTTGGGGACGAAAATAATTTTCAGCCTATACCTTAGGAACCAAAATCGTACTTAACCCAAACAAAAAAGATAGGTTGAAGTTGAATACAAAGAGAATCACTCTACTTTCTATCCAATTTCTTGATGTAACAAGAAATGGACTCTTCAACCTAACTTGTCCACATTATAGTTTGGGAATTGAATCGAAGGGACTTCTCAATCTTCTACCCAATTCTCTGTGCAACAAGAGAAGGACTCATTCAACCTCACTTGTCCACACCATGGTTTTATCACGAAACAAAAAAAAATGCTTTGGAACCTCTAATCAATCAATACTATGACTCCAATAGTTTATAAGGTATTTATAACCTCTTATTAGGTTAAAACATAAAAAAAATCTTAAGTCTACAAATACGAAGTCCAATCTAGTAACTAAATAAACAAAATTAAAATACATAAAATTAAATTAAACATTTTAAAATATAAACTAATAACTTAATAATATTTGAACTCTTTATATCACGAACATTTGAAATACGTAATATTTTAATCTCACTTGTCAACATCATGGTTTCATCACAAAACAAAAAAAAAGTGCTTTGACACCTCTAATCACTCAATATTATGACTACAATAGTTTATGAGCTATTTATAACCTCTTATTAGATTTAAACAAAAAAAATTCTAAACTTACAAACACAAAATCCAATCTAATAACTACAATAAAATTAAAATACAACAAATTTAATTAAAAATTTTAAAAATATAAACTAATAACTTCTAAACGTATTAGTTTATGTGATAAACGATGAAAAATAAAAGATAAATTAGAATAACAGGAGGTAAATGAATTAAAATGTTTTTTTCATGTTTAATAGATCTTAGAATGCAGCTCAATAGAGCATTGATTGGTATTGTCTAAACTTTCTGTTAGTTACTTAACAGAATTGTTTATGAATTATAAAGATATATTCCATACAGTAATTAATTAACCTTTATAACTAACTATCTTTTCACTTAAAAATTTAAGTGCCACAATTTAATTAATAACTAATCTTTGTTTGATAGGTTTATTT
>NC_029794.2:95665038-95666809 GCF_000816755.2 Arachis ipaensis
GCTAAATCCTTGTTTTATTTCATATTAATAGATTCTTAGACATCCACAAGTTACTATTAACGTCCGTACTCAAGATTAATCTTTAAAATTTTAATAATTTACACTATAGTTTCTTCAGTGATGATAGCGCATGTTTTTTCTCAATCACATATTCAGGTAAATACAATGTGAAGATATTTTTTCTCTTTTGAATTTTTAATTTAATTAACAAAATTTATCTTAAGCCGACAAAGTAGAGATAATATTAATTAATGGAACTAGTATGGCGGTGGGGACAAAAAAGAGGGATAGATTCATAGAAGAAGAGTAAAAACAGAAAAAAACGGGAAGCAAGCGAAGCGAATGCGTCAGCAAGGTCAGAACGGGTTAAACCGTCGCGGGTGAAATTCAGGTTCATTGAACCTAGACATACCTGCTAACGCTCTATTTATACCCCATTCGAAATCCATGCCGCCACACCACAGAATCCAAACCATTAAAAAGAACACAGAGCACTTGGTTCGTTACGCTCTTCTCCAAATATAGAGTTTCTTTCCTTTCAATTATTTTTATAACCTACCTATGGCGATGATGATGGCTGCAATCGGAATTGGTGCTGGCAACAAGAAATCCATGACGCCGGAGAAGGATGCACCTCCGGCGGCGGAGCTGAAGAGGAGGAACGATGAGCTGGAGAAGCAGCTGAGGGAGAGCAAAGAGAGGGAAGAGGAGATGAGAAGGCAGCTGCAAAGCGCGTTCGAGAGGCTGCGCGTGGCAGAGGAGGCAGAGGAGAGGCTCTGCTCGCAGCTCGGTGAGCTTGAGGCGGAGGCCGTTCACCAGGCGCGTGAATACCACGCGCGAATCGTTTCTTTAATGGAACAGCTCTCACGCGCTAACATGCTCCTTCACAAGGCCGGTGCTTCTCCCTCCTCCTCCTCCATCTCCATTCATTCGTCTTCCTGAAAAACATCGTCACTAATAAAAATTTCTCATGTTGCAACAGCAAAAGAAACGTTACTTAGATATATATGATATGATGATTAAGATCCAAATTAGCATGGATCTAATCTCTGTTTAATGTAAGATTTTGATGTATATTAGTTACTTCTGGTTTGGATTAATGGAATGGGGATGATTAATTTTGAGACTGTATAAAGTATAAACGTTTCCTTGATACTCATAAATAAAGTAATGTTGTGAATAGCTAGTTTTCTTGGCTGTTAGTTCCTCATTTTGTTTTGCAAAATCGAAAGTCAATTATATACAAAACCGATTAAACCAATGAGGATTGAATAGTGTAAACACTGCATAAAGCGATGAATGGAACAGAGGAGAAGAGGGTGGGTTCCATGAAAGTAGTGCAAGAGAGATGCCATGATGGTGAGGTGACGGATTTGTTCGGATCACATCGTCCACGACCATACATCAAATGCGGTAGACGAAGTAAGATTCTTCTTTCTTTCCGTTTTTCTTTTCAACTTTTTAAACAGAGATCAATCATCAGTCAAATTACCTCGTTTTTGGCTCCTGTGAAAAGTAAAAAAACCATTTTACCCTTTGATCAGGTCATTCAAGAAAAGAGGACGACAAAATCAATGGAAAACAAGTATGCTGAATTTATTTGCTCACATTCGTATGTATGACACAAGCTTAAAGTTAATGAATCATCAACTTTTATGTGTGCCTGTATAAAGTAAATTTTATTTATCCAAAAAAAAAAAATATGTTACTTAACAAGTGTTTTTCCAAGAAGTACATTTGTTAAAGTTCTTAATAATAATCATAAGTTTTC
>NC_029794.2:95666814-95673154 GCF_000816755.2 Arachis ipaensis
ATGTGTCTTTGAAAAATATTAGTAATTTTTTTATAACTTAAATAAAATTACGAAAATTATTACTAAATTGGCCTTATAAAATTAAGTGGCCCCATGCAATATTTGATGATTGAAGTAATATATACAGAGAAAGTTCCCAACTTTGCAGGAGTGTTGCGAATCAGGAGTCAGCACGTGGAAGGTGATTCCTAATTTCCTATCGTGGTGGATCTTGTCCTCTACTCAATAAATTAACAAAATATTTGATAACTAAAGAAAATTAGTCAAAAACAGACATAATTTATCTTATTTAGTATTTATTAATTGTTATAATAATTAATGAATATTAAATAAGATAATTTTTAACTGTATTTTTTGTCTTCCTAACATTACTTATTATTAAAAGAGAAAAATATGAAGGAATGAACAATAAAAGAATAACCAAAACCAAAAAAAAAAAAAACAAAAATGTTAAACATATATAAGTAATTAGATGACTAAGAATATAATAATTCCAACATAATTTGAAAGTGGAATGGTGGAGGTGGTCCACCATCAAATGAAAGGCACCGGAAAGCTTTTAGCCAAGAGAGGGAAAAAAAGCATGAGAAATCCCATTTAATGGCATAGCAATAAATGATGATGAAGAAAGGTTATGTTATTATTTTCCACATGATTGCCTATCGCCTTCCGTCTACATTATCTCCATTAATTGTGGTGACCTCATTTTGAGTATGGTATATCACATTCCATTACTCACATAATAATAATGCGATGCAAGTTACATACTTACATGACAAGGCAATAAGTCATCAATAATGCATATATAGGCATATTCCTTCCTCACTCATATCCAAGGGCTAGTTAACCAACTGGCCTTTCTTTCTTTCTTTCTTTCTTTCTTTCCTGTCAAAATCTTATTCTTTGTTTTATTTTCAAAACACATTATATATGTCTCTTTTCAATTGTTCATATTTTATACATCATTATCGATCTACAAATAACAAACTCCAAAACAATACCAATAACAACAAATAAGTTTTTGATATCTTGACAACAATGGAGGTTTGGTTGTCATGCGTTATGTATGGTATACAATATATTATAAGTACGTAATTACTTATATCATTTCACATTATAAATGTTTAATAATGGAACATAAAACTAAATAAGACTATACGAAAGTAATTATATTTAAAAATAAATAAATAAGTGATTAATCTAAAAGTAGATTAATTTCACAATCAATACTAACACTATTTTTGTTCCATTAGCTAGGTGAGAATCAATTATATATAAAAAATATCATCAAGATATTCAGTCAAAAACCATATTTATATTTTAAAAGCTGCTTATTCGTTTAACAATAAAACCTTCAAACCGTTTTATTTATTTTTTTTTAGAAAATTAAATTAATAATATGTATTAAATCCACTACCTTTGGATATGTTTACGAGTGTGTTTTAAATTTCTAAGCCTGTGTAAACTAGATCTACTTTTGACTTAATATGAATCAAATTATAATAAGAGTGAAGTAGATTAAACGTGTTATTCACGTATTCTTCTGTTCTAGTCGTTTACGCAAGAAGAAAGAAAAGTATATATAGAAGGTGATGAAGCTATACCCCTCTAGTCCTAGGGCAAAATCAACAAAAGGAGACACCCTTTTATGTATGCTTATTATAAAATTTCAGAGTCAATGATGATCCAGAAAGATTGAGACTTTGTGTTATCTTTGCCGAATATGGCAATGAGAGTGTGTTCTCATTTGAAGATTTTATGTGTGTATAATCTTCAAGCAAGCAATGTCACTATTTTCAAACTTATTGAAAATTATTTGTTGAAATAGAAATGAAAATAACTCGAAAAAAAAATTAATTGTAATGTCAGCAAGAAGAATCAAGATTTCAAATCTAAAATTGATATTTCAGCGACCTTCATAAATTTCGGACTGCACTTCATGTAAATTACTGTCAAAAGGTAAAGATCACATGACATTATACATACCGGAGATTAGAGATAGTAATATTATTAACTATTAATTATTAGATTATGATAATTTTTACACACTTTAATTTTATTTATTTAATTTTCTCCACTCTTATATAAAAGATTGAAATAAATAACGTTGACATCATCTTTTATTTGTGTTTTCAATTAAATAATGTATTTATAATCCCGTAACAATAACTCTTGGATGTGGTCCAAGTATTTATTATGAAAGGAAAAGTATGGTATAAAATGTTATTTAAATCTATTTTTGGTGTCTTTGGCCTTTGGAGGAAGGGTAGAGTCGGGACTGTAGCATGTAGCTTGTAGTGTTGCACGTGACTCATGAATAAGGCAGGTAAGTCCATCAACTAACAATTGAATAAAGTGGATACCAGGCCAACATTTTAACTGCCTGCCTCCAAACGTATGGTAACAACTAACGACGCAAGCCTAACATATCATTGGGTGGTTTGATTGGTTAAAGTTGCAAGTTGCAACTTGTATATGCCCCGCCTCTCGAGTTAGTGTCACTGTGAGAGTGAGTCAGTGAGGCTGGGCTATCATTTCAACGCCACTTCTTTATGTAATTATGTCTACATATTTCATCCTAGATGCCAACAAATTAGGGAATTTGGCAAATGTCTATTTTAAAAGTTAGAATAGAGAAAAGTGTTAGGAAAATATGATAAATATTGACAAGAATAAATTCCGTATTATATAAAAATTAGCCACAAGAACTAAATACAAAAACTATTAAAATTATGTAGTATGTCTGTTGTTGTTGTGTTGAAATTAGCAGCTATTTATATATGGAAATTGAATTTAAATAATTAATAAATTATTAATTATTTTACCCACTTATTAGCTATTAGTGGAAGTATATTATGAAAATTTATGTTCCATTAATTAGTAGGACATTTATACTTTAGTCATTCTTCTAATAATATTTCTCTTTGTATGTCTTTAAAGATATGCTTTATTAAAAATTTTGTGAGGAAAAATTATGTAGGATAAAAATTTGACTAGGAAAAAAAAAAGTATAATATCCTTTTATAACGAGAACTGTTTGGTAAAAAAAAATTTTATCATAAAAAAAATTCATTAAGATAAAATCTAAATAGAAAAAAGGTACAATTTCTCTCTCTCTTGATAACATCATTAAGATCTCAAAATCGACGCATTTTGATTTTATACATCATATGGTTAAAGGAGAGAGTAAACTAGCAAAATAGTACCCAAAAGTATATATCATTGACAAAAAAATTTCTTAAGATGCTAATGATAAATAAACACTTAAAAGATGTAAAAATATGACAAAAAAAATTAGATATTAAATATATATTTTAAAAAAATTTATAGGTCAAATTTTGATATAAATTTTTGTAATTATTAAAAAAATAAGATCTTTTCATTTTTAAAATATGATAATTTTATGTCAAGTAAATTATTTTTTCAAAATTTTTATTGTGAATGACCACATTTTTTTTAAAAGTAAAAAAAATAGAGATAAAATTTTGTTTCGTATTTTTTGTGGACCTTCTAAATATTTATTCAAATGTTGTTGCCACAAAATTTTAAATTAAATGAATAAGTTGTTTGCTAAATACAAAATTTTTTTGTCATTTACAAAAAATATAATATTTATTAGTTATTTTGTCGCATTTTTAAATCATTTAGGAATTGTTTTGTCGATAACATTTTTTTTGGGATTTTTTTTATCAGCGACCGAATCTTTTAGATACCGAATTGGTAGTTAACCTTTTCAAAAGAAGATGTAAAAAGTGATTTAGTAAATAAGTCTGCCAAATTATTTCCTTGATTTTGAAGATTGTGTGTGAAGAAGAATTTGGGTTATTAGCTAGGTAACCCACATGATAATTGAATATATCCAATCAAACTCCTAAGCCAAAAGCATTCACAACTTGCCTCATGCATTACAAGTATTTCAATATGATTGGAAGATATTATGACTTTAATTTGCTTTATAGATCTCTATGATATAGTTGTGTGGTCAAATGTAAATAAATATTTTATTTGGGATCTACCTTTATAGGGATCAAATATAAATAACCTGTATCTGCATAGCCAACTAATTGTAATTTAGATTCATAAGGATAAAATAATCTCATATAAATCATCCCACAAAAATATTAAAACATATTTTTTATTTCATTCAAATGTCTTTTGGTTGAAAAAGAACTTTTTTTTTGCCAATAAGTTACGACAAATATTATATCTAGACGTGTATTATTAGCAAGATACATTAGTACTCTTATAACAATAAGATATACTACTTCATGATATGAAGAAAAAAAAGACAAAAATTCAAATGAAATAAAAAATACATTGAAATTGAAATAAAAAATAAAGAGGATATATTGAAATTAAATGCAAAAAAAATTACTCTATTTTTTATCCGATTTCTTGATACAACAAGAAAAGAACTCCTCAACCTAACTTGTTCACGTTATAGTTTAGGAATTAATTCGAAATAACTCTTCAACTTTCTACCCAACACACTCAACTTCATTGCTAATATCATAATTTTATCGGAAAATTCAAAAGAAGTTTTTTCACACTTCTAATAACTAAATATGGCAGCTACAATAATATCTCTTAAAAATAAATGGAAAATCGGCTTAATAACAAGTATCAACTATGGTAAATTGGTAATGACCATAAAGCCAGTAGTAAGCATAGATATATATAGTTTATGAATAGAGGAGTGCTAGGGGCCAATAATTTTTGTGATTTGTAGTCATCAAGTAGCCATCAATAATATTTTTAATGGTATGAAATTTTATCCAATGATGTAAAATTACTCATTTTTCTTTTGCTAGTTATATGCCGACCAGAATTTGATAAAGTTGCTGCCCCTAAACTTTTCCTTATGAATATTATTGATATCCAAGTTTTTTATATATATATATAGTTTATGAATATTATTGATATCCAAGTGATAAATCACTATTTTACGGTTTATTTTGTTAAATTGAGTAGATTTTATCAACTATTCTTACACTTATTCATATAAATTGTATGTTTTTAAGTTTCCTTCTTAATTTTGATGAAAACATGTTTCTTTGGCCTTAAAATTGATAATTTTTAATCATCTTTTATTATCATTCGATGCCGTGATGCATGTGTGCGTTAAGTGATTTCAAGTTTTATAAGGCAAGAATGGCTTAGAGGATGGAAATGGAGCCTGCCAAAATGGAAAGAACACAAGAAATTGAAGTTTTGACAAGTTGGTGTCCATGCGTACGCGTGACCAAGCCATAACCAAATGACGCGCACGCGTGGCCGACGCGTACGCGTGACCAAGTGCAAGGTTCAACGACGCATACGCGTGACAAGCGGCACGTGCCTCAGTTACGGGAAAACGTTGGGGGCGACGATTTCTGGGCTGTTTTCGACCCAGTTTCAAGCCCGAAAATGAAGATAAGAGGCTGGGGAGTGGAGCTAGACATGCACTTTTCATTCATTCACACACTATAGGTTTTAGAGTTTTTAGTCTTATTTATTCTTAGCTTCAGAATTTTTTTTTGCTTTAATTTAGTTTTCTTTTCTACCTTTTTTTCCTAGCATTTTAGTTATATATCTACTTCTCTTATTGATTCCTTTATTTTGCCCATTTAGTTTATGAACTCTTGTGTTACCTTCAATTTCTTTTTTAATGCAAATTTATGTTTCCATGTCTCTTTTATGTTTGCCTTGGTTTCTCTTATTGCTTTCTTACTTGTGTTAGTTATAACTTTTATTAATTCTTACATTTTATGATTTCTTTTTATTGCATTCTATGTGTTTGATAAAATGTCTCTTTTAGTTATAGAGTAAATTTTTCTATTCTTGACTTGGGTTGGTAACTTGGGTGACCTTGAGTTGCTAATGCCCAAGTGATTGATGGTTGATGTTCATTGACACTAGCTTTCACTAATTCAATTAGTGAGTGTCTAGGACTTACGGATTGGGATTGATGAAACTCATTGACCTTCCTTCAATTGTTAGAGGATGACTAAATGAGATTGATCCCTACAACTATCATATTGGGGTTAGTGACAAGGATAGAGATCCTTAACCATTAACCCTTGCCAAAACATTTTTATCATTTGAGTTCTCCTTACCTTCTTGCTATTTATATTTCTTGTTCTTTATTTCAAAACTCCAAAAAGAAGTACATCATAACCAATAATAAATACACTTCCCTACAATTTCTTGAGAGACAACCCGAGATTTAAATACTTCGGTTTATTTTTATTGGATTTGCTTAAGTGACAAATAAATTAAACATTGATCAATGATTGCTTTGTCAGTCTAAAACTGTACATGCAACGCGATTTTATTTAAAAATTCTTTACCAATAATTTTC
>NC_029794.2:95674094-95679910 GCF_000816755.2 Arachis ipaensis
TTATTACTATTAATGAAAAATTTTAAATTTTTTTAATAAATATAAATAAATGCATTGAAAACTTAAATATTTTGTATTTTCAATAAAATTCTTTCAACTAGTAATCTTATCATGTGTCTTTAGGTAGTATTTATTTTTAAAGACCGAAAATAGGATTGAAAGACTAAGATTTAGTATTGTATTTGGTGGATAGAGATTAGAATTAAAATTTCAATCTCAGGATACAAAATTTCAATTCCTTCAATATCTCTAAAAAATTAAAACACAAAAGACTGAAATTTCTAAAAACGAAAACTGAAATTTTAATAATATTTTTTTAATAATTAAAGATATTTTAGTAAATATTCTTATTTCATCTTTATATTTATCTTGAACTAAATAAGATATTAATTAAAACATACCTCAATCTTATACACTTTATACTAAACATAATATATAAAAAAATTTAATTTAATCTCAATCTTTTAATTTTTATTTTTCAATTTCAGTCTCTCTCTTAAACATAATCTTAAGGGAATAAGATAATTAAACCCTAAAAAAAGTTACATACATTTTAGGGCAATTTACTCATTTAAAACTTTTAGAGAAAAACGTTACCAAATTACAACTTTTCAAAGATCCAGACGCAAATAAAACTTTTGCAACTATATGTAAGCCGCGATAGGGTACCGCGAATTAGGGTTTGAACATAAACCGCTACACCCTGTAGCGGTTTACGTTGAATTGCGCAAACACAGAATCCGCTACACCTTGTAGCGGTTTCTGAAAGAATGGCATCGATGAAGAAATCGTGATACCCTGTAGCGGTTTCTTCACAATGTGGCTGCTTGAAAAATGTCTATATATACCCAGCAAGTTGTGTAGAGTGTCATTTATATTCAAAACTTTTAGAATGGAGAGTGAGGAGAGCTTTTTAGTCATAGTGCATTGCTCTGGAAAATTAAAAAGAGTAAAAGTCACGGTGTAAAGTTTACCGATAAAGAATCACTAAGTATTTTTATCCGATCATCGAATATGTTGTTAGATATGAAAACCAGTATATTGCAAAAGTTGGACGTGTGTAGGAAAAAGTGGGTGAAGAAACTGTTCTACAAGATTCCTATTACGGTTGTGTCATCTGGCGTGAAATATGAAACATTCGTGATAGGGTCCGACGAAGATATGCAGGTGTTGTTTCATTGTCGGCGGAGTTTTCCGGAAGTGAGGATACACGAGTTATTTGCGAAGTTGGAACATGGCATCGATAGTTCTGGGGCATCGGCACCGAATCCTCAGTCGACTACGATGGGGGTGCTTCTACCTTGATACCTGTTGTTGCACCTGATTTTTGTTAGCTAATCGTCCATCTGGTGCAGTTGGGGTAGTTACATCAGCCCGTTCGATTCCAGACATTGGATGTGAGGGTGAACCGGATCGGGTTGAAAATGCGATGCGAGAGGATGATTCGGATGAAGAGCCTACTGACATTGGTGGGGACAGTGATGATGATATTTCGACAATTCCAGCTACACATCAGGTACCGTCAAGTTTTGGCACACAGCAACATCTTCCACACTTCTCTACCTTGGACTTGGAAGTCATCGGCCAACCACTGGACATAGATCCTACCTTTGGGGGTCGAAGATTGCAAGGGAAATGCTGGAGTTGAATTTCAAATTGGTCAATCTTTCCAAAGTAAGAAGGAAGCTGTTCTGAGTGTAAAGGATTACAGCATTCGCCGTGATGTTGAGTATAGGGTGATAGAGTCGGATAATCTTAAGTATCATTGGAGGTGCAAGGAGTTCGGTAAAGGTTGCACGTGGATGATTTGCATCACACTTCGGTAGCGAAAGAGTACCTGGGGGGTTCGACGGTACAACGGACCACACACTTGCTTGGCTACATCGATATCAAGTGACCACCGACAGCTTGATTATCATGTCATTTGTGCGATGATCTTTCCTTTGGTTAGATCATGTCATTGTAGCCTTCGCAGCTCCACCACCTTGAGTGTCAGAATGGAGACCATGCGAGGATCCAGCTTGATCATCATCGTGAACAGTGGGTGCACGCACAGATCGAGCACCCCGACATCTAGCACTGGACCGATGCATATGATGATTTGCTTGTCCTCCATCATCACCACCACCATGCTCCTCATGCATCATATCGTCTAGCTGGCGCCACTCCCAATCAGTGGTCCATGTACCAATGCGTCGTCGCCATTCGAGGTGCCTATTATTAGGCATATCCAACACTGGTACTTTCACAGGCGCCTGCGATGACCCTCTGTGTACAGCATCCTCCGAAATCTCAACCGGTCTAGGATTCCCGAATGCTTTCTCCGGTGAAAGAATCCTATGTGCTACACGGTACCACCAGTCCAGGTACTCAGCTGACGGACCTGGATCAGCCACTCCTAGATACTCAACACAGAATTAACTCGCTGGTCCCAATGCTCATGCCATGTCCAATAATAAGAGGGGAACCACTATTTCCATCCCTGTTGTCCTTACTATGAAGATAGTATATGTTTAGGGTTGCGTCAGGTACATGTTGTATGCTACCGGGCTGTGGGAACACTCTGTCTACTTGATGCCACTCAATGACGGCAAAATATACCAGGCTAGTGACCGCCCGCCATAACCGACTGTTCTCCTTAGTCAGTATCTCCGGATGAACGACGGCAAATACGTCCAGCGAAGTATAAGGCTCCCACACAATCTGAAAGTGAGAAGAGCACGCAGCATTGTAACACTATATACAAATATGTGGGCGAAGAACTAATAAAGCATTGAAAACACAAACAAACAACTTACATCTCGACCACCCAGTCGGTCTAATGCAAGGCGATATTGGATCATTCTTTGTTCCTTCCCATCAGACATCAGTAAATAAGTGGTCTACCTAAAGGATAATAATATCACATCAAGGTTTAATTTGGGTTATAGAATGTTAATAACTTGTAACAAAGAATGAAAGACTAAGTGTATTAATGGATACATGGATGCCAACGGAAAAGAAAAGTCATCAAACCCATGCGGCCTTGGTGTCGGGAACCACCAAAAGATCCATGACTGTAGCAAATGTAGGGGACCAGCCAAGTTGGTCACATTTCTGTTGGTCACCCGACACATGCATCGGTATAGCTATGCCAATGCAGCTAAACCCTAGCAATAGCTGCCCATGTGGTCAAGTCTCACCAGAAATGGCAACCATCAAATGTGGACCCGATTCCTACTCTTGTCACCAAATAGCTGGGTCGACAACAGCATCATAATATATGCACATGCGTATATGCGCACTGTCTCCTCACTCGCATCAGCCGATAACACCCTGAACTTCTCATGGAACCATGTGAAGTGGACTGTGTACTGCTTCACCTTCTCCGGGGACGGAAGCTCACTAAATAACTCTTGGAACCACTCCCAAGCAGGTTTGCCCCCCTCGATATGTAGGTGGAAGTCTGTCAGGTACCCAGAAATAGCATTTTCATCCATGGGCAACCCCAGCTAATATGCCACATCCTGGAGCGTGATAGTGCACTCTCCAAACAACATATCAAAAGTGTGAGTCTCAAGCCGCCACCTCTCAATAAATGTACTGACCAGAGGTTCATCCATCCAGAACCAACGCGTGTTCAGCCTAGCCAAGTGGTACAAACCAGCCCTCTCCAAATAAGGTATGATCCTATCATGCAACGGCATATTCTGTTACCTCCGAATGCTATAAATAAACACACTGACTTGGCTGCATGTTGTGAAAAAATAATCGAAAACCTGATTAATTTCTAACACTTACAGATCTAAACCATAATTTATATTTCAAAACAAAAACTACGGTTGCCTAATGTATCGAATCAATTAACTAAAATATAAATATAGTTATCATATAACCACTATTACTATAAATTCTGTTCAAAAAGAGAAACAAGTATCATCATTTATATGAAATTATGCAACGAACATATGAATATTACAACAACTAACGAATGTCTAACTTTAGCATCTATAAGTCCTAGGTTCTAAAATTTAAAGTTTAAGATCTACATCTTAAATTTCAACTACGGGTCAACAAACCTTATATTATTTACTTAAAGTTTAAATCTTAAATTTCAAATAGTAAACTCTATACCTGTAAAATTTTAAGTTTAAAATTTCAAAATTTAAATAATAATTTCAAAAACTAACAACAAGACATAAATTCTACATTTCAAATTCCGATCTTAATTTTTAAATACCTAACTTCAAATTTTCTATATTTATTTTTAAACTTTAAATTTTAAATTTTAATTTTCAAACTCTAAACTAAATTAAGGTTCTGTTTTCTAATTAATATATCATGAATACTACATAAATTTATGTAAATATCCAAACGAAAAAAAAGAAACTTACCTCTTTATTGATGCCGCCGGCAATGTAAGCAACACCGTTGAGTCGGTACAAGCATCCTTCATCCACCATGGTTCCACTTGAAGAGATTGCTCCAAGAAACTCAAACTAAACCTAACTTTTTCTCTCTACCTTCTCACTACTTTCCCTCTCTATCTCACTTTCAAAATCTTCAAATGAATGATCCGCTACAACATTAAGCGGATTTTATAGTGACGTCAACTTCGAAAAAATCGCTACAGGATGTCGCAGTTTTTTCAAGAACTAATTAACTCGTAAACTGCTACGAGGTGTAACAGTTTATGCACTTGCACCATTTTAACATAAACTGTGACAGAATATAATGATTTATATACAGCCTAATTTGTAGCACGATATCGCGGTTTACGTATAATTAAAAAGTTGCATTTGCGTCTGATGCTTTAAAAAGTTATAATCTAATAACGTTTTCCTCCAAAAGTTTTAAATAAGCAACCCTACATTTTATGTATATTATTATCCATAGGCTCCATGCCCATGACTTATAATGGAGATGTAGCACGTGGCAATGTAGCATAGAGATCCACTTCAACTACCCTGTTCATATTGAAAGTTGTGTAGGATTTTACGGTCTACTAGCCGTCCATTGGTTTGTTCTGTCTATCATGCAATTCTCACGGTATCATCTTCAGCTTAGTTGATAGTTGCGTCTTTAATGATCTTTATTATGTTAGGTACTTATAATTAACATTTTGTTTAATATTATAGTTACGTCAAGCAAAGCAAAATAAGGAGTGGCATACGACTATAAATGCAGGATTTATTGTCATGACGTCTCAAAATGCCAAAACCAAACTTTGAAATCATTTCATTTCCTTTTTTAGTAGAATTAATCATATTCATATAGACAAATATACATGTACGACAGATTATACTCCTTTCACTTTTTCCTCTCTCTTCTTTTTACCCTATCAGAAACAAGTAAGAATTTCATGAACTATTGTTAGACAATGATGCATGGCGGAAGGGTATTGAATTATTGATGCTTGGATGTAAAATTTGGGATTTGAGATTATAAACTACATTTCTTATCATTAATTTCGTATCGTGGAGTTTATAAAATTTAATCTCGTTCAAAATTAATATTAAAAAATATGTTGTTTAATCTTGATTTCAGTCTATTAACATTTCTTATTAATAATAATCTTAACACATTAGTTGGCATTAAATAGGACAAAAGAAAAATAATATTTTTTAAATTTTACATAAGTCAAAATTAAAATTCACAATAATTTTGCTGGATAAAAAATTTATTTAAGCCCACATATATTTTAGATTAAAAAAAAATCTAAAGGGGCAACAGATCTTTCAAATATTTTGAGTTAATTTTTACGTTTTTGACACAAAAATGATCTAATTATAAAATTAAAAGTAATATAGTGATCTAATTAAAAAAAATTATAAAGA
>NC_029794.2:95679927-95690452 GCF_000816755.2 Arachis ipaensis
TTGTTAGTTACAAGAGAAAAGAATATTTTTTGTTATTTTTGTTATATTTTAAAAATTTTTGAGAATTTATATGAAATTCGCATCATTTGAAATTATTTTTGTTAAAAATATGATAGTTTACCTATACAAATATCTTATGAGTTAGTCAATAAAGCGAAATTAAATGAGCACATGCATTGTCCACGCTTCAAATCCCTAATACAAGGCAAAATTTACCCTAGTTAAAAATTCTAGACTAAAGCCCCAACACAAAACTATATATGTATCTTGCAAGTTACAACTCATTAAACTTTAACATGTTGAAGGACAACATTATAATCTTCATGTTCTTCTCAAAAATCCTGGAGGGACAAATAGTTTAAGAATTACTATAATAAATAAAGCAAGACATATAAATGATAATAATGGTTGATATAAAGTCTACTCACAATATAGTACTAACAAACTGAAAACTAATGGTGTCAATATGTTTGACTCTATAGGACTTTGGCTCTATTTTAAAGAGCCAGAAGAATAAGAAAATAAAAAAATTGAAAAATAAATGTTAATAATGTGCATTGATCATATTAAATCCAACTTTTAACTATATACATCAAGAAATCAAACATGGCATTCACTATCTCATCATCCTTTTCCTTACTCTTTAGTATCTACCATTGATAATGTCTCTAGAAAATCAAAATAAAGTTGACACAAAAATTCATCATCTAAAATCATGAATGTTAAGGGGGATGCATCGTTTCTGTTGACACTTCTTCTTCATAAATTTCACCAATTTCATCATCTAAAATCAACCAATTAAAAAAATAGTTAGAAACTCAATTTAAAATATTATTTGAAAAAAATAGCATAAATGTTTAACATCATGATTTGGAACAAATCCACATAACCAACTCCTTCTGCAAATAAGCATTTGGACATGCTCATGAAGAATGAAACTTCTGTATTTTGTTAAAACACTTCCACCAATACTGAATGCAGACTCAGATGCTACCATAGTAATGGGAATACTTAAAACATCTCTGGCTATAACTGACAGAGTGGGAAACCTATCCTCATTAATCTTCCAAAAATTCAACACATCATACTTCAAGTCATCTTCATTGGTGTGAATCAAACCTTCTTTTAGATAAATCTCTAATTCATCTTTATCCTTGAAAGTTTGGGTTTCACAGTCAAATTCTCTGAACTCCTAAAAGATGTAGTATAAAGATTATTTAAGTAATGAATAAACATAATAGGAGAAAAATAATACTATATTAAAATTAAATACCTTCATCACCATTTTGCTCTTCTTTGTAAGCCTTCCTTCTTCAGGTAACTTAGGTGATTGGTTACTACTTTGAAAAATTGTTGAACCACCAAAAGTATTTATATACTCTCCATACAACCTTTTAAATTTCTCCAATTCTTCATTTTGCCTTCAATTCAAAGGTTGAAGGATCTAGTTTTTTTATAACAAAACCTCAAGAACTTTAACTTTAATTGAGGATCAAGAATTACCCCAAAAGCCAAGACAGTGCTATAATCCTTCCAATATTTATCAAACTTCATCTTCATTCTGAAAGCAATGTTCATAATAACAACATCATCACAAGTTTGATTGTCTTCCAAAAGACATTTAATTTTCCAAACTTGCATAAAATACAAATTTGATGTTGGATATGATGAACCCGAAATGAGGTTTGTAGTTTCATAAAATGGCTCTAAAAATTCACACATTTTTTTTGCTAAGCTCCATTCTTCATTTGTCAGACAATCTTTATAAGCTCCATCTACAACACTAAGGATGTCAAATGCTTTTTCAAATTTAATTGCACTTTCTAACATCATATATGTAGAATTCCATCAAGTTGGAATATTTGATTTTAGACCAACACCATCAATTTCAGCTTGCTGCACACAATCTTTAAATTTCATCATTCTCCCATCAGAAACTTTCACATATTTCACACTCTCTCTGATTTTAAATAAAGCTCCAGCAGCCACCTTTAACCCTTCTTGCATAATCAAATTTAAAATGTGAGCGGAGCAACGTACATGAAAATATTCTCCATCACCAAGCAAACTATTCTTCTTACGTAGATGAGTTTTTAAGATATTTTGCATGTTGTCATTTGCAGAAGCATTATCTAAAGTAACAGAATACTTTCTTATCAATACCCCATTGCTTCAAAGAGTTAAATAAGACTGCTTCCAGATCAGTTCCAGTATGGGGAGGAATCATTCGAAAAAAATTCAAAATTTTACTCACTAGTCGCCAATTCTCATCAACAAAATGAGCTGTCAGACAAATATATCCTTCAGTGGTAGATGCTGTCCACACATCAGATGTCAAACAAATTCTATTAGGTATCCTAGACATCTTCTGCTTCAATTTCTCTTTCTCTGTTGAATAAATCATTTTAAGATCTAAAACTAAAGTATTTTTAGAAGGCATTATAATCGTTGGACTAATGTAATTAATCCAATCTCTAATACCCTCATACTCGACAAAGCTAAACACAAGATCATGTTTTGCTATAGCCTGAGCGAGTTTTTTTCGATGAACATTCTAATCAATTTTGGTTGGAAGACCCTCTATATCATCAACAAATCTAATACTGAGGGGTATAGATTTACAAGAAATCATATGACGACTTAGATGAGATGTCCCGTAACCATTCTTAGTTTTCAGATTTTTTCCAATTTTGTATTCATGATGACAAAAATTGCATTCAACCTTTTCAATACCATCTCTGTCTTTTTCAATCTTCTTAAAAAACCTCCAAATATTAGATTTTTTACCAGAATCAAACACTACCAGAAGCTTGAACAGGAGTCTCAGAAATAATCTCATCATCCATGTTTATAAATTTCCTAATCATATCCAAATAATGTGTATTAAAATTCTATAGCAACAACAACAACATTCATTGATTCATATTAATTATTCATCTTATCTAAATAGGCATATGCAACTGTAAAATTCAACAAATTAAACTAATATAACAACTATATACACATTAAAAATGACTAAAAAAGCTACCTTCTATGAGATTATGTGCTTATATAAAAACATTTAATCACAGAAGTCTTTCACCAATATTAAGGGAGGGGGGGAATATTGTCAACTCTTTAAGTCTTTCATCAATTCGAAATTAACACAGTAGACACTAGACAATACAAAATATTCAGAAATCCCAACAATGAAGCAAATCAAAATCTGCACACTTAGCAGCAACGAGCAAATAGCAATGAGAAAAAAGGAGCTCTTGACAAAGAGTTACGTACCTACTTAATCCAAAAATACAATTCCAACATTGAAGCACCTAAGTTTTATTATCTCCCTTATTTTTTCCGATTTATATACTTCCTCGTCTCTCTCAAACCCAACTATTTATCATCAAAAGTTGCTCAATGGTATCATCAACCAGCAATCAAACACAAAATAAACAAAATCTTAATGCAAATAAGTGAATAATTTACATACGTGCAAGGTGAATTGCATACACATGTTACAGATTAATAATCTCTACACCCAAACAACTATCTCCAATCCAAATAAGTTTGAAAAATGATTTACTACAATTTTTCAAAGTTGCTTCATTGTGACAAGTTTGAACTAAAAAACCTGCAAGATATTCACACTCTATATTTACTTTAAATTCTAAAATGATCGCAATACTCTCAAATCTAGTATCACGAAACTCTGTTAAACCACCTTTTACAGTTGTTTTCATGTGAGTATTATTCGTGTAGAATGTGTTACAATATTTGGAAGTCATTGTCCTATATTAAAAATATTGTAGCACCCTTCTTGCAAAAAATTATTGCTAGCCTTACTAAGCTCTAATCACCATAAAATTTGATATTCACAAACTAAATTCACAAGCTTTAAAAGAAACTAGATTCACAAACTTATCAAAATTTGGATTATGTAATAAAATTCCGCATAATTCTAACTTTTGCCAACCATCAACTTCAACCATAAAATCTTGTTTTAATTAATTTTAAGAGCACAAATCCAATTTTAATACTCCATTTACCTAGGATAAATATTTCAAAAAGGTTAATGAAATCTTTCCCTAAAATTATCATATTTTGGATTCACCAACTATTAAGTAAATAGGTTTCTTACTATATAAGCAAACTTACTAACACTGATCAGAAGTCTAATATGAAACTCAAACACATCTAATCTCACACTAGTGAAGTAGTGAATAGTAATCATGTAGTCAATTCTCATCCTAACTCAACTTTGATTCTCAATTCCATAATCTCCTTTTGGGAAGAAATTGAAAACAAGTTCATAGTTCACAATTCAGGTTCACAGTTCACAATTTATAGTTCAACCATTTTGAAATCACCCACCTCAGTTTATTAACAAGAGAATTAAAATGGGTGATGCAAACAAACAAAGAAGAAACTCAGAGAGGGATAGAAAACGAATACTACAAAAAATTCTAGTTAAAACGGTGGTCTTTTTGGGTATTTACGGTGGTTTGAACCGACATTATTACCAGAAACGGCTGTTTTCGAAAGCGACATAATTTTGGGTGCCATTCTGGTTATTACGGCGGTTTTCTGAAAATTGCCACAATTTCCTGGGGTTAAAACGGCGGTTTTCTACTGGGTTAAAATGGCAGTTCAAACCGCCGTTATTTCCAGGTTAAAACGGCGGTTTAAGGGTTGGTTAAAATGGCGTTTGAAACCGCCATTTTTACCAGGTGAAAACGGCGTTTTTGGTTGGTTAAAACGGCATTTTTGAACCGCCGGGTTACCCTGACAAGACATTTTTATTGGTTAAAATGGCATTTAAAACTGCCATTTTTACCGAATTAAAATGGCGTTTCATACTATTTAAAATGGCAATTACAAACCGCCCTTTTTTCCGAATAAAAGTGACAATTTTTATCGTTTAAAAAAGCAATTTTTACCGTCATTTTTATCGCGTTAAACAAATAATTTTTTTATTAAAATTTCACAATAACCAAAAATCATAACCCATAAACAAAATATTATATAACTCATAAACAAAGTATTAAACATAATATATGATTCTTTAGTATTGGAAATAAAAACTAATAACTCATATACAAAGTATCAAACATAACATGATTTTTTAACTATATACATACAACGATAACAATTTCTTATATATACACAAAACAATGTTTACTGAAGCCAAGTTTTCATTACGTAAATCCTTGTAAAATCTTTGTTCCAAGTTATCAGTAATCTGCCAAGAGAAAATACAACAAAAAATTAGTAATGACAATTCAATATTAAAAATAATAACTAAAAAAATCAGAACCTAAATTGATTCATCAGTACATGTTTATATATAAGATATCCCAATGAAATTAGGTGAGACTGGGCACGAATAAAAAAAAATATACGACAAATATTTTTTTTACTTAAATTGATTCATCCACACCCTTTCTTTTTAGCTCCTTGCTCTTTCAATGAAGCCAGGCACATGCTTTAAGCTGTTATAAAATGGAAATGGAAAAATCTCATATCTCAATATCAGAACTTCATAAAAAAAACAAGTGAAGCAACAAAAGGTAGAGCCTAAAATTATAGAGGATTCAACCCCAAGAAAATTAATAGAATAACCAAGTTGACTTGTTACTTAGTTATGCAATTAAAAATACTTACCTCAAAAACCCATATAGGAAAGCTGACAGTTCCTTTAATGTGATTAGATTTGAAAATGTTTCAGGTAGTTCTCCAGTGAAATTGTTAAAGAGGTAAGATGCCTGTAGCATTTAGAAATACCATGTGTGTATATATATATATATATGGAAAGTTATCAGGTATGGCAATAAAAAAAAGAGGAATACGGTATGCATTGTACGAATAGGTAGCCAAAGAAAAATTTGTCTTGTAGTGAACCCTGAATAGACAAAAGTAACCCTAGCAAAGTACTTGAAATGTCATAATTATCCAGCTTAAAATAGTTAATAGGCCGTGGCTAAAATAGAATGGTGAAAGAGGGCTTAGGCCTTGAGTCTTGTGTTGAGTAATGGGCATTCACACTCCCACCCCTCTTCTATCTGAAATTGAAAGGAATGAAGAACTGAATCCCTAGCCACCCGGTGACCCAGCCCTGCCGCCGTTAGTCACGTCCACCACCGTAGCCACCTCAACTCTGCAGCCCCCATCGCGTGTGGGAGTCCGGCGCCGTCGCAAGAGCGTGAGGTCATCTCCTCTGTTCGAGCGCGCTCTCACTTTGTTCACCGTGCGTCTGTCACCACCACCGTGCCCCTCGCCACCGTCTCCTCTGTTCGTGCTTCCCTCGCCGGTGTGAGGTAGGTCTTGTCGTTTTCTCCATTTTGCAATTTTTTTAATTGTGTATTCTAGAAAGAGTATTGCGGTTTTCATTTACGGGATTACTGGTTCTGAAATTTCTGATTTCATATTCTAGTAATTATTGGTGTCTTCGTTACAATGTTCATGACCTCTGTGATCTTATATTCTATGTTATATTCTGTGACTAGGAATCATTTGGTTTGGTTAATTACTTAATTTTGTTCATGATTTTTGTTTGCTGGATTTTGAATGTTGTTTGTTGTGACTTGGAGTCATTTTGTTTGCTTAATCTCACTGTGAGGTCACTATGTGTTCGCCGTTCATCTCTCGTCATCTCTTCGGTAGGCTGATGCTTCTTCATTTTCATCTCGTTTTGTAATTAATTTTTAAGATTCTCCAGTTATAATAGTCTTAGGTCCCTTCAACTTGATATTGAACATTTTCCTCTGTTAGATACTTAGGTAGTTGATAATTATGACAAGCCAAAATTATCAACATTCCAATTTGAGGTAAAGGCTGTAGATTTTGTTTGTATGCCAAATTTGGTGACCTTGCCCAGTGGCTTCAAGGATCTATGAAGCCGTTACAGTATCTATTCGTTGGAAGATGCATCAATTGTGTGGCGGTTGTTGAGTGGCTACCAAATATGGATTCAATTTTATTTTTGTTGCTGATGTGTATGTTGATTCAGAAATCGAATTTATGGGAATTGTTGCTGATTATGGGAATTTTTGTTGATTTTCTGATGCATTGATGTACTGAACGAGGCACTTTTATTGTTGCAAATGAAGCAACAGTAACTATTACTTTTAGTTTTTTATTGAGTTAAATAAAATAAATTTAATTTTCTGTTAGTCTAGCTTGATGGTGTTTATATATTTTTTTTCTATGTGTTTGATCAGTAAGTGAATTTAATAGTATTTGTTATGTGTGTATGTAATTATAGGTTGTTTTGTTAAGTTATTTTTTTGTTATTTAAATATTTAATTATGATTTTGTATTATTGATGCTAAAATTCTAGCATTATCGTTCTAAATGTTGAATATCTTAATTTGAATTGAAATATTAATTTTATATTTCATAAGGATCATAGATTGTAATATAATTTGCACTTCTTGATGAGGACAGTATCAATTATAAGAAATTGTTTGGTCACTTGAATTATGGTCCCCCTAAATAATTAGTGTACGTCCGCCCATGCAGGAAATGTCACTGGACATTGGCATGGACGAGGCGGCCTCTGGAACAAGATATTTAGATGATGGTGGTGACCTGGGCAATGATGTACGTGACAGCGGTTTAGTACGGCCGGAGGAGGTGATGGAGATGTTGTTTAACTCTCCCGACAAGGCTTAACAACGTCCCTGACACCAACGATGCACTCCACGAACGTATATTCGACCTTGACCAGCTCCGACATCATCGTGACAACGGTGCCAGTTCACTACTAGAAAACTAGTTATTACAGACAGATATTTCCGACGGATTTTATCCCACTGAAATACAGACGGAATTTCAGAGGGATTTTTTTGTCAAAAAACAAAAAAATAGATTAGTATAAATTACAGACGGAAAAGAGAATCCGTCTATAATTCTGTCGGAAAAATTAATTTTTTTTCCGTGCGAGTGGTTACAGACGGATTTTCCGTCTGTAATTTAAATGAAATCCGTCGGAAATATTGAAAACCCTAGTTGAAGATTAACTCTATTCACTCGCCATTCACACCTAGTTTTCGAACGCTGTAGAAGGCTCATCCCTCCAACTCTTCGCCCTGCACCCCGCCGCCCACAGCCACCGTAGTCTCTGCCACCACTGCAGCCACGCAGCCCCCGCATCAGCCCTCGCAGCTCCCCGCAACCCCCACAGCCTCGCAGCCCCTCAGCGGCACAGCCACCGCGCAGCCCCTACACAGACACAACCTCCACCGCCACCGTAGAAGATCCGTCGCCGTCGGATTCCGAGCTTCTTTTCGTTCCAGATCAGCGCTTTCTTTGTCAGATTCCCTTCGCGCAGCTGGTAGATCGCAAACCCTAACTTTTCTATTCGTTCGTATTTTGTATTTTTCTTCAGCTGACGCTTCTTTTTGCTCGTTACTCTCTCACGAAATCGATTGTTTCGTTTTCTTCGTTAATCAATTTTTTATTCATAATTGTTCATAAGCAATGATAATATTGAATGCTGTCTACTTTGTGAATTTAATTTTGTTCATAAAATGTCTATTAAGCAGTTCATAATTTTGTTCATAATTTTGCACAGGTATATCTGAAGTTGCAAGATCTTCAGAAAAGAGAAGGCGAGGTTGGAAGAAAGAAAGTTCTTCAATACACTCGATATGCGTCAGTTGGATTTGCAATTGTACAGGTCAGGAAATTTGTGATCTATGTGAACACTGTATTTTCTCTTGACTCATGTTTAGATTTAAAATTCTCATCTTTTTAAAACTCATATCTTCTTTATTCTAACTTAAAATACTCTCTTTTTAAATTTTTAAAATGTCTACTTTTCTGATGAAGTTGTTATAATCATCACTCCTATTTTTTCATTTCAGGCAATTGGCCAAGTCCTCTTTTTACGTCCTTATGTGAATGACTTTAGTACCGAGTGGGTTCTTTCATCTATTATCTTGTTAATTCTTGTTATAATCAGAAGAAGATTCTTGATTAGACAAACTTGTTAGTGCTTTAAGAGTATAATTATTAGCTTTGAGTGTGTATATTGGCTGTATAACTTTTAATGCCATTAATGCCTGTGCTTCCCATTGAGAACTCTATGCTGCTCATTATCTTATTTCTACGGTCTCTGACGGGGTGTTTTCTTCGTTTTAGCTGAAGCAGACATGCAGAAATTGAGTCATGCGTTAAAAGTACATTCAGAAACAGAGAAGCAATTGAGAATGTCAAAGAATCAAAGAACATGGTTCACAGCAGCGCTTCTACAATTAAGTGCCAAAGAATATCCACCTGCTGATGCAACTGATGACAAGTTAGAGACTCGTCTGATCGTGGTTTCCTGGTCCCGAGTGAGCGAGATCCCGAGTACTTTGGATGGAGAGGGGGTGCCACCTGCAAAGACACTCCGACGCCTTTGTCAGAATATGTGCAGGCGGTGAGGAAATGGTGTGTGAATGTCACGTACCTTGGGGGAGAGCCAGTCTCCCCTTATATACATGTCAGTAGTGGGCCCTTCCAGTGGTCAGGCCCATACCCCCAAGGGCGCTGTCCCACGGCTGTGTGCAAGCCGTACGGGACGCGTGTCCGAATCGGGTGGAGGACGCGTTATTGGGCCGGCGGGAACTCGGGTCGGATTAACCCGTGTGAGTTTGGGCCAGGCCGTAATAGTGCCCCCGACGCGTCAGCGATGGCCGTGAGGGCCATTGGTGGCGCGTGATGTCTACGTTCGTACGTTGTCGTTGGGTCGGCTGATCGTGGGAGAGACGCATCTCTTGTGCGCGTGTCTCTTGATCTGCTGTGCCATCTGTTTGCCGTTTCGTTTTCCGCGCTGGGCATTTAATGCTCATAATGATTTGAAAAAACCCGTGCGCAAAGACTATCTTGCCCCTGCTTCCTTTCGCGCTTTTGGAGGTGGTTTTTAAACAGTTTTCTCCCTGTCCACCTCCCACTCTTACTATTTCCAACTCCTTCTCTCCCTAACATCCAAAGCTTCCAGTGCGAACTCCCTCCTGCTTCAACTTTCAGTCCAAGTTTCCTTCATCGTTCCAGGTAATTTCCTGGCTTCTTTCCTTTGGTATCTGTGTTATGTCCTGTTGTTGTGCGATTGTTGCTTGCATTTGTTGCATGGCTAGTTTATTTTTGTTGAAGGGTTTTTCAATGTTGGGGTAGGTGAGTTAGGGAAGGGGTACCATTCCAGGATAGGTTTTTTGGGTGGTTTGTGTGGTAGGCGTAGTTTTTAGCCGTGTCTGGTCATGATTGAGTTGAACAGGCGTAGTTTCTGAGTTTTTTCGGGCTCCCGACCTCATAGACTAACGGAGTGGTACCCCGCTGTAGGTATGCCTCGCGTTGTCTCCCGGTCTTCCGGATCTGGTACGGCTTACGACCCATATGCTTGGGTGACTGACGATATAAGGAGTTCACCCAACCAGATGGACTTGGAGGAATTGACGGAGTTCCGGCAAGCCGGCTACTTGTGTGGGGGGACTGACGAAGAGGCCAACTACGAGGCCATTGTCCCTGCTCCCCATGAGCGTATTTATGAGCTCAATTTTCACTC
>NC_029794.2:95690526-95736817 GCF_000816755.2 Arachis ipaensis
AAGGATAAGTATTTCAAGGTTCGTCCCGTCAAGGGTCGTCACCCCTTCTGGTTGTCGTTAGAGGGGGAGCGCCTTATCCAGACTTACTGGAGTTTTGGCGCGGGGTCGAATCCTTTCGTCAAAGTGTCGTACAAAAGGTTGTCGGCTGTAGATAGACAGATAGCTGACGTCCTTCTTGCTATCTTTGAAAAGAACCCCGTGAACCCACATCTTCTTATGGGTGAGCGGGAGGCCGCCAGGAGCTATATTCGTGAGTTGTCTTCTTTGTTTGCCTATGTTTCTTAGTCGTTGTTTTTCTCTTTCCGATCTAACGACTAATCGTGCTTGTTGTTTGCTGCAGTGGAAATGTCTGCCACCGTGACCGGTCTTGAGAATCTGATGAAGACCTTTTTTGAGGCAAGTGATGACGAGAATGCCCAAGAGAAGGACGTTGGTAAGTCGGAGGGTCCTTCAGGGGAGAAAGAGAGTCAGGCATCCCCTACCCGAGATACCGAAACGTCGGGAAAACAGACCGTAGGGGGTCAGGCTTCCCCTACCCGCGATGAAGGGCCCGCTGATGGGCACGTGACTCTCACCCCTCATCCGGACAGTGACGTGGAGCTTATCCATACTCCCAAGAAGCGAAAGATGTCTTCCAGCCCGGAAGGGGCCCTTACCATAATGGAGAGGAACTTTGATGCTACCAAATTCATTGACTCCCAACTGATACCCGGGACAGAAGAGCATTTTCATGAAACCGAGCTGTCCGGGCAGGCGAGGTGGATGTATCGCACCTTGCTTCGTGGGGCCGTGATAGCTCGGAAGGCCGAATTTGAGTTATCCGGTATGGAGGCGCTTCGGAGGAAGCTTGAGTCCTCTGCTAAGGCGAACAATGACTTTAAGGCTCAAGTTGAGCTCCCCCAAGGTCAGCTGTCCGAGATGGGGGGGAAGCTCAGTGCTGCTGAGGAGAAGTCGTCGTTTGTTGCGGAGAGGTTGAAGGCGTCCGATGAGACCGTGGCCCGGCTTCTTGAGCGTGAGATGACATTGGAGGGTCAACTGAACGCTGCTCAGGGTCGGGTTGTCGCCTTGGAAAAGGAGCGGGAGCAGGCCGTCTCGGAGGCGAAGGCCGCTAAAGCAGAGGCCGCTGAGCTTAAGAAGAAGCTTAAGGTGGCCAAGGAGCAAGGGAAGAATGCTATCTTGATGACCGAAGATGCCCTGAAGGCTCAGCTGAGGATTCCTGCTCCTGATTTCGAGACGTCGTCAATTGGTGTTTTCAAGACTATCCAGGACGGAAAAATTGTTGATATGCCGAGGAAGTGAAGTCTTGTAACTTAGGATATTTTGTCGTTTTGTTTGTTTTGAACAATTTACTTGTCCGTTCCATATTTTGACGCTTTATAAGTTATCGTCGTTTGATTGCTGTGATTTGTACTTATTTCGTTGTTTTGTCGTGTTGCCGTTAGCGTGTTACCGTTTATTCTGGGCGGGCTTATTTCTTGTGCCCGTCTCGCCGTTTTCACATTTGGTAACAGTTTGGACCGATTTGGTCGCGTCGTCGTCGAATTGGTTGAGGCCTATGAGCCGTCTGGCTTCCAGGGTGATCAATCCCGGGGTGCCGTTTTAGGTTTTAGTAATGTGAAACAGATGTGAAGTAAGAAAGTTTTATCAAGTAAAAAATTTGAACAAGTGAAAATTACTCGTCAGTTGGGCAAGTATTTGACCAAGTAATTAAACAAGATGAATTAACGTGTAGATAGGGCAAATATCAGCTATCTGGTTAGGCTCCCTGGTCGGTGAGCCGGTGGGTCAGGAGTAGAACCTCTTTAGGTTACCTGCGTTCCATGTTCTGGGTATTTCCTTGCCGTCGAGTTTTTCGAGTTTGTAAGCGCCTTTGCCGAGTACCTCCCTTACCCTGTAAGGACCTTCCCAATTTGCCGCCAGCTTTCCTTCTCCTGGGGTCGGGACGCCGATGTCGTTGCGCCGCAAGACGAGGTCCTTTTCCTCGAAGTCTCGTTTGAGGATTTTTGCGTTGTAACGCAGGGTTATTCTTTGTTTCAGCGCCGCTTCTGTTAGGTGGGCCATCTCCCTTGTTTCTTCAATCAGGTCTTTCTCGACCGCTTCGCTCATGCCCACGAGCAGTAGTCGGGGGCTCGGTTCGCCGATTTCGACTGGTATCACCGCATCGACCCCGTATATTAGGCGAAAGGGAGTTTTCCCCGTAGCGCTTTGCTCGGTTGTCCGGTAAGACCATAAGACGGAGGAGAGTTCGTCAGCCCAGCTTCCTTTCTTATTGTCTAGGCGCTTCTTTAGACCAAGAAGGACGACTTTGTTTGCAGCCTCCACCTGTTCGTTTGTTTGGGGATGTTCTACCGAGGAGAACCTCTGCTTTATCCCTAGGCCAGAGAGGAACTCCATGAACTTCTTGTCCATGAACTGGGTCCCATTATCTGAGATAACGACCTCCGGGATATCGAAACGGGTTATCACCTGCCTCCACATGAACTTCCGGCAGTTGGAGGACGATATCGTGGCTAGTGGTTCAGCCTCCACCCATTTGGTATAGTAGTCAATGGCGACAATGAGGTATTTGACTTGTCCTGGGCCGACCGGGAAAGGTCCCAGGAGGTCGACTCCCCATTGTGCAAAAGGTCGTGTAGTCGTTAGCGAGCTTAGCTCGGAGGCCGGTGCCTTGTGGAAGTTGGCGTTTTGTTGACACTTCGTGCATTTTCTGACGAATTCCTTTGAGTCCTTCATCATTGTCGGCCAGTAGTATCCTGCTCGAATGAGCTTCCTTGCTAGGGCTTTGCCCCCGATATGGTGTCCGCAACACCCCTCATGGACTTCCCTGAGCACGTAGTCCGTTTGGTCGGGGTGTAAACACTTCAATAGGGGCTGGCTAAGTCCCTTTTTGAATAGTTGTCCCTGTATGATTGCATATCTGGCCGCCTCCCTTCTCAAAGCTTTGGCTACTTTCTCGTCTTCGGGTAACTTGCCGAGTTCCAGGAAGTTGGTGATGGGGTCTAGCCATGAGGGGCTCGACTCCGTCAAGTGGAGGGCGACCGTTGGTTCCTTTATCATGCCCTGGATTAGCGACCGGTTGCCCGATCCTGGCTTTGTGCTCGCCAGCTTCGACAGGAGGTTTGCCCGTGTGTTCCTTTCTCTTGGAACGTGCTGGACGATGACCTCCTGGAACTGTCTTGTCATTTCCTTAACCTTTTCCAAGTATTTTTGGAGGAGGGGGTCCCGGGCTTGGTAGCTTCCGTTTACCTGTGAGGTGACGACTTGGGAGTCGCTGCATACTTCGACCCTCGTCACCCCGACTTCCCGAGCCAACATTAGTCCGCCTAGGAGAGCCTCATATTCTGCTTGGTTGTTCGACACTGGGAACTCGAACTTGGTCGATTGCTCGTAGATGACCCCTGCTGGGCTTTCCAAGATGACCCCTGCTCCTCTGGACGTTTGGTTGGAGGCTCCGTCGACATGAAGCCTCCACCGTGTGTCTGTTTCTTCGGGAGGATCCCCTGTTACCTCCACCAAAAAGTCTGCCATTGCCTGGGCTTTGATTGCAAGTCGGGGCTCATACTGTAGGTCATATTGCGAGAGCTCGATGGCCCAGGTCATCATCCTACCAGCCAAGTCAGGTTTTTGCAGTATTTGTCGAATCGCCTGATCTGTCCTCACGACTATACGGTGACTCTGGAAGTATTGTCTTAACCTTCGGGAGGACACTAGGAGCGCCAGCATTGGTTTGGCTCCTGCCTTTACGGCCAGGTGATGCGACATGAGCTGGGGATCTATCCCGGGCATGTCGGCAGGTGTCCAGGCAAAGAGGTCGGCGTTGGCCCTGATCATTTCCATCAAAGGCTCTTTTATCTCGTGGGGGAGGTTTCTGTTTATGAATGTGAATTTATCGTCCTCCTCGCCGACTCTGAACTTTTCCAAGTCTCCTTCTGGCTCTGGTCTGGGTTTGTCGTCTACCCTGGCATCCAGGTCGGCCAGGAAGACCCCTGACGCTTCTTTGGATTTCTTTCTGAGAGAAAGGCTGGCGTGGTCGCAAGCGACCGCCGTTTCCAAGTCGCCTCTGAGGGATCCCACGGATCCGTCATCGGTGATGAACTTCATCACCAGTAGTTTCGTACTGATAGCTGCCCCCAAGTCGTTAATGGTCTTTCTCCCCAGGATGATGTTATAAGCCGTCGAATCTCGTAATATCACAAAGTCTGCCATGACTATTCTTCTTCTTTGCCCTAGTCCCACAGAGGTCGGGAGTGTGATGATTCCGTCCGGCTTGATGAAGTGGTCACCTAACCCTACCACACTGTGTTGGTGGGTCGTCAGGTCGGAATCTCTCAATCCCAAGGCATCGAAAACGTTTCGGAACATGATATTTGAGTCTGCCCCTGTGTCTACCAGGATTCGTTTGACGAGGCCAGTTCCGACCTTAGCCGTGATGACCATGGGCGGACTTTCCGGCGCCTCATCGAACCATTGATCCTCCGGGCCGAAAGAGATAGTTGGGAGACCCTTAAGACTTCTAACGGGTGAGGTGGAGATCGCTAGGACCTTGGCGTCTTTTTTCTGTGCCGATTTCGACTTCGGGGCGGTATTTCTGGCCGTTACCACGTTTACCACCGTGAGGCCGTGGTCGTCACCTTCTGGTTCTTGTCGTCACCTCGTTGGTCGGGATCTATCTTCGGTGTCATGGTCTCGGTTGCGTCTCCTTGGTTCCCTTATAAGGTGGGCGAAATCGGCGAGTTTGCCGTCCCTGATAGCTTGCTCGAGGGCGTCTTTTAGGTCAAAGCAGTCTTGGGTCTTGTGCCCGTGACCCTTGTGATACTCGCAGTAGAGGTTCTTGTTTCCTCCCGTCCTGTCCTTCAGTGGTCGGGGCTTCGCCAGTATCCCCTTTTCTGCTATCTGTTGGTAAACTTCTGTGATCGATGCCGTGAGGGGGGTGTAGTTGGTGAACTTCCCAACTCGGGGGAACGGTTTGGGTGGTTTACTCGGGCCGCCGTCCCTGGCGTGTTCCTTTGGTCTTTCTCTAGCTTCGAAGTGCCGGGCTTGGTTATAGGCCGGCTGCCGTTTATTGGCAGCCACCACCCGGCTGACTTCCTCGTCGTTAATGTATTCTTTGGCCACGCACTGGATCTCTTGCATTGTCCAGACGGGCTTTGTGGTGAGGTGTTTCCTGAAGTCCTCATTCGAGAGTCCGTTCGTTAAACACAAACTTGCCACTGAGTCCGTCAGACCTTCAATTTCCAAGCACTCGTCATTAAAACGGTCCAGGTACTTCCTGGTCGGCTCTCCGGGTCTTTGTGTCACCCCCAGCAAATTAATTGGGTGTTTGGCTTTGACAATCCTAGTGGTGAACTGAGCCAAGAAGGCGTGGCTGATGTCGGAAAATTGGGTCACCGAGCCTTGCGGGAGGTTGTTAAACCACCGTATTGCCGGGCCCGCTAAGGTGACCGGGAAAGCGCGGCATCTGACCTCGTCTCCCACCCCTTCTAGGTTCATCCTGGCCTCAAAGGCCGTCAAGTGTTCCAGGGGGTCTTGCGTTCCGTCATACTTCATGTCTGTCGGCTTGTCGAAGTGTTTCGGTAGTCGGACCTCGAGTACGGAGTGTGGAAAGGAGTCGCTCCTATTATGACGGGTCCTCGGGCAGTTCTTCTCGACTCGTTGTTCTCACGGTGAGCTTCCTCGTCGCCCCTGTTCGACGCGCGCCGCCTTTCGTGTCGGGCGTAGATAATGGGGTCGCGACTTCTTCTTCTGGGGCGTACCCGCCCCCTAGTGCTCTCCGATTCGTATTGGGAGCTCGGCGTGCGCCTCGAGCGGCTCCTTGAACGGGAACGGGTGGGGCTCCGCTCTGGGGAGCGTTGGTCGCGCTCTGTTTCTGCTAGCCTGCGCTCTAAGTCCTGCATTCTGTGGCGTAGTTCTTGCATTATCCTAGCGTGATTATCACCCGTCCCCCCGAAGGGGCGTCTCTTGTGAGTCTGTGTCGCATCCCTCGGGGGTGACCGTTGCTGTTGCCGGGATTCCGTCGCGACGGCGCCTCCCCCGAGCACGGGAGGCGCTACCTCGGAACCTATCCCAGTCTGGACCAACACGAAATCCATGGACGAAGTCCCCACAGACGGCGCCAATGTTCGGTAAGTCGGGTACCGGACGATTCGGGTTGGGACATGTCACGTACCTTGGGGGGAGAGCCAGTCTCCCCCTTATATACATGTCAGTAGTGGGCCCCTCCAGTGGTCAGGCCCATACCCCCAAGGGCGCTGTCCCACGGCTGTGTGCAAGCCGTACGGGACGCGTGTCCGAATCGGGTGGAGGACGCGTTATTGGGCCGGCGGGAACTCGAGTCGGATTAACCCGTGTGAGTTTGGGCCAGGCCGTAACAGGAGTCTTTTTTTTTTTGGACATAAATATTGATGATTTATTCTGCCATATTGCTAAATATGCTACTTTCAGGCTGCTCTATTACTTTCCAAAATTTCACCAAAGATTTCTAGTGAGCCAATCGAAGTAGAGAGGCTATATGATGCTGTTAATGTCGTGCTCTCATTGCAAGTAATAAACTCGTCTTGGCTGAAGCTAGATTATCTGAATAGTTTGAGCAAATAAATCATTGATAGATTGGTGGAAGAAGATCTTCATTTTATCTTTTTCTTTCTTGTAAAGATACCGTATCCTCTCTCTATTTAACCTTTTCTTTCTCATTAATTTGTTCATTTTTTCTATTAATATTTATTTATTTATTTTAAATATCTTGTTTGTCTGACTGTGATCCACGGTGCATGAGCAAATAGCTTCCTTAAAATTTGTAGAAATTAGCCTACTTGAATTACACCATGTGAATAATAAAGTATGAAAATCTGCTAGTGTAGTCAAGTCTCCCTCTGCCATCTTTCTCTAAAATTCATTTCTCAATTCGTCAAGCACATATATTTGAAGTTATGCCACAAAAGCTACAACTTTGAAATTGTTGTTTGTGAACAAAACGTTTTGGACTTTCCTCTAGATTTTGGAATTACAGCTGACGAGTTGATCCTAAAAATTGAGGAAGTTGATTTTGGATTTAGATTAGATACACACTTAGATGAATGCTTTCTCTTGCAGATAATAAATCCAGCGAAAACTTTTGGTGATGTAGTTATTGATTATTGGTAAGCTATCAAATGCTTGTTCAGTATAAATTTTTGCATTCCTCTTCCTATCCCTTAACCCATCATTTGAATCTTTTATTCTAAGGTTGCATTTAAGGGAGTTATGGATCAGAACCCTTTCCCATTTGGGCACATTTTGCTTGATCAGACTTCAGAGTTTTAGCCCCAGCTGTATAATGCATCCTGATACTTACCTAAATAAGGTAATCATGTCTTTCTTCTTGTTCCAAAGATTAAATATGGAGCTGCCTCTATTCTTCAGGTTTTTAGTGCCTTTTGGTGTTTTGTGTTGATTTTGTTGGTGGATTATTTTATCTGGCTTAGATGGGCAACCCCTTCTAGCCTCTGGAGGTTCATCAGGTGTCATAAACGTATGGAATCTAGAAAAGAAAAGGCTCCAGTCAGTTGTAAGAGAGGCTCATGATAGTGTGATCACATCACTACATTTTTTTTGCAAATGAGCCAGTGCTTATGAGTTCTTCAACAAATAATTCTATTAAGGTGACATTTTTTCTTTTTGGAAGATACATACATGTTTGCATCATGCATATATAAATTTTCATTGAAATATGTTGCTTTATTTATTTATTTATTTTATGCTTGCTCAGATGTGGATTTTGCATTTTCTCCCTGCAAGCGTTGTTAGTATGTATATTTTCATTTTTTCTCTATATTGACATTTTCTGTGTATTAATTTCATCAATTGGTTTCCCCATATATAACATGTTTATGGTGTTTGCAATGCGTTTCTTTGATAGGATCAACAAAGTAGAGAGCTTTCTCAGCACAATGTTTCTAGACGAGCCAAGAAACTTAAAGTAAAGGTATGGTTGGTGTTTCATGCTTTCCTTATTTTTGCTTAGCAGAGCTTGTGAAAGCGTTGCTTTTGCTTTAATATTCCTCTGTAAATTCTTAATGTTTTGTTTAGAGACTTAGTATGATAATTACAAAGATATATAAATGTGTGTTTTACTAGTGAAAACATCTTATGACCTCGGATACCTAAATTTGGATTTTGGTATTCTTAATCTGACTTATTTTTTATTTTTATGTTGTGATTATGCTTTCTAGTTCTTAAAGCATTCAGTTCAATAGTCATGATTAGGTCAGAAACTATATGATATTAATTGTGAGTCATAGGTCTTTGTGCTTCCTATTTTGAATAGATTTTTCATCCCTCATTTCGTATATGTGTTTATACAGGAAGAAGAAATAAAGTTGAAGCCCGTGATTGCATTTGATTGTGGTGGGTTATTTTTCTGGTACTATTCATTCAGTTCTAATTTTGCTGAAGAAATGGAATTGAAACTGATGTATATTAATGTAGAATCTGAATTACAGTGGGGAATCCAGCCTTAAAGGCATGTGTATAAGTATATAAATTGAAATGTGGGGAAAGTTGGGATGATGAAGAAGAAACAGCAGCAGTAGAAAGAGCAAGTGAAGTGAATTTTGCAGATGAGATGAGTGGAATTAACACAGGATCTCCTTCACCAACTTCATCTAATGAATCCTCTGTTACAAGTTAATTATTAGAGCATCGAAAATTGTTCAAATGAGTTAGAAAATTGAATAGGAGTTGCTTGCAGCATAGTTCTTTTAATTTACTAGTATGAGGAAAATTATTTAGAGCCCTTTGGATACCCATTAACAACTTTTAATTTACTCAATACAATTTGTTGATGTATGGTTATTTATTATTATGGTTGATGTATCAATACACTTTGTTTATGATTTAAATTATATTGACTTGTTTGTTTATAGTATTTTTTTTAGTTTGATAATACGATGAATTTGTTTATTTTTTGAAATATTATAAATATTCGAATACAAGATAAAAATTTGTATTTATTAAATTTATATTTATTTTGTATGAATTTATATTTATTTTGTATGAAAATAAGTTTATTTTGTAATGAAAAAATAAAAAAAAATTATTTTACCTTACCGACAGATTTACAGACGGATTTTCTGTCTGTATTTAGAGTATAGAATGGTTTTCTAAAGTTCCAATTACAGATAGAAAATCTGTCGGAAAATCCATCTGTAATTACAGACGGAAAATCTGTCGGAAAATCCGTCTGTAATTACAGACAAAAAATCTGTCGGAAAATCTGTCTGTAATTACAGACGGAAAATCTGTCGAAAAATCCGTCTGTAATTACCGACGAAAAATCCGTCGGAAAGTTCGTCATCTTCGAAAAATGGATGGAGAATTTACAGAGGGAAAATCCGTCGGTAACTGGTAAAAATCCGTCGGTAATTTTCCGACGGAAAAAAATCCGTCGGTAAATAATTTCCGACGAGGCTTTTACAGAGGGATAAAATCCGTCGGTAACCAAAAATCCGTCTGTAATATAGATTAAATCTGTCTGTAAATCTGTCTGTATTAAGCCATTTTCTAGTTGTGGTTCTAGTAACCCATGATGGACGGTCTAGGCACCAGACCTGCAATCAGAGACCGCCCCTCGTGACGTTTCCAAGTGCCGATCCAGTAAACTTATCATTGAAATTGGCTTTGTGCTTGTGTTTTCTTGACTATAATTTCTAAGAGGTGAAGATGGAACTTTCCCTGATTTTGCTTGTCATGATCCGTTATATACCGGTTTTACCTAATTTAATGTAACATTGCATAATCTAATCTTTTGTTTATAAATATTAGTATAGAATTTGTCTAATATAAATCTTTTCAAATAACAAGACACGAACAAATGTTGTGGATTTTTTGCATATACGAAATTCGCAACATAATTCGCGAGTAACACAATGCCGCAAAAATTGCATATAATTTTTTTAACAAGTTTCGCAAGTAATGAATGCCCAATGAAAAGTGAAACTAAACATTTTACGAATCTGGCAAGTAGTTCCATTATAGCAAAAACTACTTGTAGATACCAACATATTTTGGCTTCATGTTTAACATTTGCAACTATATTTATTTGTATATGATTCTTAACTACAATCTGAAATAAAAACTGCAACAACATTCACAACTAAGAGGTTAAAGCAAAAACTGGTTAAATATATTCATTGAAACTATTCTTATATAAATAACTACTGCAATGTCATGTACATTAACCAACTCAGATAAAATGAAAAGTGAAAAGGACTAATTCACAGTTTACATAGCCAATCAAGTATTCTTCATAAACTATCTTATCAAACCTCTAAATATTACTAATCATGACTCTTCAAGGCACATTTTATTAATCATTTTCATTTTTATAACTTTGATCTTAAGAATTAAGATGTATATCCAAGGCTATAAACTCAACAAGCGCTGCCTCCTATGTTCCATCATTTGGATGCTTACAATCGTACCCTGCAAATGTAAAGACAACATACAATTATTCAGCCAAACTCAATGGAGATATTTCAAGCTTTACATTTCTAGATTTGCTTTTTCATCAGTAATTAATAGCTTACTCATTTCAACCAAAAATGCGTAGTAAGAATACATCAGAATTCTAAAAAAAATTATTGAATTCAACCAAACCACAGATTTTTAAGGCCACAACAATGTCAATTAATCTAAGAAAAGGTAAATTATGCGAAAATAAAGGAAATTCAATGGATAATAGAATAACGTATAGAATATAAATAAAAAGAATTGAAAAACGAATATAATCTCCTGCCCCAAAAAAAATCATGCTCAAGAAACAACTATAAGCTATAGTGGAAAGACATAATAACATCAAAATTCAAAACTTGCATCAAAGGTAAATAAATTAACTCTTGGGCATAATGAGAGCATAAGCACATGATCACAATAACCTTAATCTTACTATATATTCCATCTTGTCCATGAAACCATTGCCCAGAGAAGACAAAATCCTACTTTGCATGCTTCCTGAGCAATCATGAATGTAGATTAAAATAATTTGATTATAACTTGCTTTCTGTTCATTGATTGAAAAATATTAGTAAGGCAAAAAACTCACCTTCAGCTCCACAATGATTGTTCTTTATCCAATATTCTAACAAACCCACTAAATCAATGTAAAAGATACACAAATCACTAAATTAGTGTTTAAAAAAAAAATACAAATCCTCAATCTAAAATCACATTATTATCAGAAAACTGCTTTCTACGCAAAATAAATCAAATCTTAATCTCCCAAAATTGTTAAATTAACAGCTGCACCTTGAAGGAGGTAGAGATGGGAGGAGGAGTTTGACGATGGAGAGACATGGATGCACGACGAGCCCATGACGGAGTGAGGCACGACTAGCCCTCGACGGAGAGAAGCCAAGGGAGCCGACAGGAGAGGGTGGGCAGAGGGAGACTCGTAGGCAGTGGGGGTGTGCTAGTGAGAAAGGGGCAGTATGAAGGCTGAGGGAGGGCGGAGACATGGGCGCAGAGAGCTACATTGAGACGATTTCCGTTAAAGCGGAGGCAGAGAGTTAGAGAAAGAGGGTAATAGAGCTGAAGAGAGAGAGAGAGAGAAATTCTTAGTGAACGAACAAAATATTTGTAAAAAATACCCAAAAGCAGCTCAGCTCGGCTCAACATTTGGCATTTAAGCCAGATTCACTTAAAGAGAATGGCTAGTTTGGCACCAAGTTGGACACACACGACATGCTCAATATTCATACACTGCAGAAGGAATGAACCGGTTGCATGCCTTTCATGCATTTCTTGGCTTCATGTCCACAATAAAGCTTTTTCTTCAATCTAAACCCTTTATATATTTTAAATTAAATCTGATTGGTTTTAAAAGAATGGAATACCGAAAATAATTAAAATTAAATTACAAAACATTATATAGTAAAAGACTTATAGTATTTCAAGGTGTGGAAGAGACCCAAGAACTGAAAGATTTCCATAGCAATTATTGAACTTTAGAGACCTACGCAATTTTAGATTAAGATATATACAATGAATATTTTTCCTAATGTTTTTTAGAAAAAAGACAGAAATTATTAAAAAATGGATAATCAAACACTTACAAAATTTTGAGACTGGTGATGTTTGCTAGCTCCTTAGGGATTTTACCACTCAGTCCGTTTGCAACAAGTGCACTATAAAGTGAATGAATAATCATACATATCATATCATAATATTTTGACTTAATTTGATGAACAAAACATAATTATAGAGCTATATGGATTTTAATTTAATAAGGAGAAGAATAGAATAAGCTAAAAAAAGCTGAGAAGAAATTATTAATAGAGAGAAGAGAGCATACATTTTGGTAAGGTTCATTGTACCCCATTCTCTAGGAAGCGTGCCGCTAAGGTAATTGCGGGTAAGGTTACTATTAAAAAAGACAAAACAAAATATTATAAAATGCATCTTAGTAGCTAGTGAAGCATTTGAGTAAATGCATGCATGAAAGATTGTTAATTATTGAAATTGAAATATATATCCTCTTAAGTATGGTCTTCTACTTCAAAGAAGACATTTATTACTTACATCTCTTGAAGGTATGGCAACTTGACAAGTTCTTGAGGGAGTTTTCCTTGAAGATTTTGTGCACTCAGAATTCTGTTTATCATTTTATTTTTGGGCAACAAATTATTGGAAGATAAGAAATAACTTGAAAATAAAAGAAAAAGAGAAAAAGCCAAATCACGTTAGTCTTTACTAATAAAAGAAAAAAGGAGAGCTTGAAGTTTAGTCCCTGTAAACTAAACATCAGAAAAGAGCTTATTACCATGAGCAGCTGCAATCGCAGACATACTGGCGACTTCCACGGATGCAGAAGATGATACACCTTCCCCTTCAGGGACTGCTGATGAAATCTATGCATAACAAGAAAATGGAATTTTTCAAACCTTTACAGTATATACCGAATTACATCTCTAAGTACTTTGTTTCTCAATATACTTTATTTCCTTGATTTGATAGAGAAGCAGATAAACCTTCACAATTAACACTAATAATAGAAAGTAGCATTATAACTTATCCCATATTTGTTTTGTTTAAACCAAGTATTCAATAACTTAATAGAGAAAGATGAGTTACCAGCATGGTGATACTGTCGTTAAAACGCACACCCATCTCAGTCATCAAGACCAAAATTGCCCCAGCAACATATGCTGCCCACTTGGGAAGTTAATCATTCAATTAGTATAATAATAGAATGTTCTAAATGCCTAAGATGCATATAAAATGATGCATATCTACTACCCACTTTCGGGATGGATCTTGAGCAAAATATTTCCTTGCTCTCTCATAAGACATTAGCTTCCCATCTTCCATGAAATCAGACAAATCCATGGCAATGTTGGACTACGATAGCCAAGCTCTGAGCCATATGACACCTGGACATGAAGTAATCATTTACTAAAACTGATAAAGCTATCTATATTAAAATAGACATACATCTTCTTTTCCCTTCTCTTTCTTAATCAAATCAATATTATTTTCAAAAGAAACACATATTTGTCAAATTTATATATTTTTCATCCAACCTATAATATAATTCAATAATACATCTTCATAATAGTTCAAAAGAACATCCAAATAGAGTGAGTTCAGAAACACTCCCCATATTCCATCTTATTTTACAATTTAAGCTTCACTAATTTTCAACTTCTCCGGTTAGACTATATAGAAACAGCATATTTCATATCAACTGGTGCTAAATCTGTATAATTCAACTTGGCTGCTGAGTTTAGTTAGGACTTTGCACTCTCTATATATGCAATGCTAGTGACTAATTAAAGATCAAGATTAATCAAGAAACACCACTGTAACTAACTTAGCAAGCTCAATCCACTAACTACTCAACACTGACTAGTTATCATCATAAATATTGTGTAGTTCTATTTATACCGTTTTAACAAATTCTACTCTTCTCCCTTAATAACCCCTTCTTTAAATTTAGGTAGTCTGTAATTTGATTAGGAGATGGAATATGTACAACATAAAGAGACTTTTGATCAACCAGATCTCTTAGAAAATAAAAATTCAGTTCCAATTGGTAACAAGGAGACAAGTACTTTAATTATCACATCAAATAGGTGGTGGTACTTTGGTAACAAAGAGATTAATAGTGCTTCATGTCTCATCATTATTGCATTTAACCATCATTCAAACATTTACATCAGAAAATACACACACACGCCATGTTTTGTACAAATTTTGGACAAATGATGCTGATTACCAAAAATCACCATTTTATATAAATTAATTATGGCAGCATCATAAAATGCCATAATACTCGGATATTATGGCAGTTCTTTGAAACCGCCGTAATATAAATGACATTTTAAACACTTTTTTTTGTAGTGGAAGAAATCCACCTCTGATTTTGCGTGAGGGAGGAGAAGCAACCACTGGTTTCGTCCACTGCTTCAAGAAGGATGAGCACCGCGTTAGGGAGGAAAAGCAGTGCTGGAGGGAAAATCGTCGGTAAAGAATTTCACAAAATTAAGCGCGTTGTAAGTATAGTTCTGAACCGACAATTAGACCTCAATCAAATTTAATTTGTTTATCACAGATACAAATCCAATATAAATAAACTGAAGTATTTAAACCTCGGGTCGTCTCTCAAGGAATTGCAGGGAGGTGTACTTATAATTGGTTATGAAAAAGTATACTTTTGGGGTTTTTAAATGTTGAACAAGGAATGTAAAATGATAATAAAATAAACTAAAACTAAGAAAAGCTCTTAGCAAGGATTGATAATTAGAAGTCATATCCTAATTATCATTATCAATTGTGATGGTAATTGCCTTTTACTTTCACTTAGTTAACCTCTAACAATGAAGGTAAGTCAAGTGAGAAAAATCAACTTAGGTTCACAGGTCGTAATCAAAGACTAGATTTAGTGAAGCCTAAGCCAACTAGCAAGTCTCAATTACCAATCAACAAAACACTTTTGATAACTCAAGAGTCTCTAAATAATCAATCCAAGTTAAGAATAGAGAAATCTAATTTAAAACCCAACCAATCATTTTATCAAACACTTGGAAGGCACAAAATAAAAACATAGAAAATTAACAAGGAATATTAAACCTAAACAATCAATTGCAAGGAATCAATACCAACAAATGAAGAAAGAAACAATAAACATAAAATACCTCAAATTGCATTAATAAGAATTTGAATCTAACATGGAGGATTCATAAACTAGTTTAGCAAAATAAGGAAATCACAAAGAGAAATAGATAACTAAAGTATAGAATAAATAAGAGTAGAAGAAAGCTAAACCAAACCAAAGTAGAAATCTGAAATTAAGAATGACAAGGACTAAAAATCCTAAAATCCTAAAAATCTTTAGAAAACTACATCTAAAACCTAAAATTATGAAAGGTGAATTCCTTCCCTCATTCTGCCCACTCTGCAGCCTCTAATCTTCATTTTCGGGCTTGAAACTAGGCCAAAAACAGCCCAGAAATTGCCCCCAGTGATTTCTGATATGTGCAGCACGTGGCTCTGTCACGCGTATGCGTCGCTTTTTTGCCGCACTATCCACGCGTACGCGTCACCTAACAGCAAGGCAACTATGGCAAATTGCATATCATTTTGAAGCCCCGGATGTTAGCTTTTCAATGCAATTTGAACCGCCTCATTCTGACCTCTGTAACTCAAGTTATGATCGATTTGCAATTCCTTCAATTTCTTGCATTCTTTCCACTTTTGCATGCTTCCTTTCCATCCTCTAAGCTATCCCTACCCTATAAACCCTGAAAACACTTAAAAAATATATCACGACATCGAATGGTAATAAGAGAAGATTAAAATTAGCAAATTTAAGGCCAAAGAAGCATGTTTTCACTCATAGTACAAAATTAGGAAGGAAAATGTAAAACATGCAAATTCTATGAATAAGTGTGAGAATAATGGATAAAATCTACTAAATTAAGCACAATATAAATCCTAAAAATGGGGTTTATCAATCTCCCCACACTTAAACATTAGCATGTCCTCATGCTAAGCTCAAGAGAACTAAAAGAGTGAAGGCAAAATGGTAGGATGTATGAAATGAAACCTATCTCTATGAATGTAGCTAAATGTAAAATGCTTTTACCTACTTGGTGAAAAGTAAATAAACCTTCCAAGAACAAATATGAACTGGATTTTACTAATTCAAATCATAAAAATGAAGTACAAATAGACTTTGAGAAGAAAGTAGCTCATAAAAACCGGGAACAAAGAATCGAGCATCGAACCCTCACTGGAAGTGTATACACTCTAATCACTCTAGTGTTTGAGGGTCGAGTCTCTCGGTTCTCTACTAATCTTGCTTTCTAAGGCTTGCTCTTCTTCTACCAATCAACACAATTTAATGCACAAATACACATATCAAGAGGTCTTTTCAAGGGTTGTAATGGGGTTAGGGTCAAGGTAGGATTGTAATTGGTCAATTGGACTAAAATATGAATCCTTGATTAACCTAAACTTCCCACCTAACTTATGACAATCCATGTAATCAGAGTATAAAATCTAACTGCCCATTAACTATGTTTTCCACATATTCATGCATCCGAATTTGAGTATAGTACATATGCATTGCTACCATCATTTACTTTGGGGCATTTTGTCCCATTTTTATTTATTTGCTCTTTTTTTTTTCCTTTTTCTCTTTTGTTTTCTTTGCTTTTGTTTTTCTCAATGCATATAATTAAGGTATTGAATGCAAGAATATGTGCTTAACGATCTTTTTCACAAATTAACCAAAAACATACAGCACCCACTTCTCAAACCAAATATTTCCAACCCAATTTCTCCACACTTAAATCATGAACACTTTCACTAGTCTAAGCTAACCACGGATTCAAATTAAGGACATTATTGTTTTCCGCTTAGAGTTAATGATGTGCTAAAGTAAAGAACAAATGGGTAAAATAGGCTCAACTTTGGTTTGCAAAGGATAATGAAAGGGTAAGGCCATATGGGTATGTAAGCTTAATGAAACAAGGCATCAATCACATAAGTGCATGCATACATCAAACAATGGAAATATAGAATCAAGCAAGACAAAGATCACAATTTTAGAGAGAACAACACACACCAAAATAAAACATTGGTTGATAAAATGCAACTAATCAAATGGGCTCAAAATCTCACTGGTTTTGTGTGTTCGATCTCTAAAACCATGTTCCAAAAATAAATTTTTTCAAACAAGTTTAGCAAAAATTTTGATTTAAATTAGTGAAATGTTATAAAATAGTGTCTTGAAAAAGAATTTATCACTCAACCAAGTAGTACCTACATGCAAGCAACTAACTACACATGCGATCTATTATGCAATGCAACAACTCAATAACTAAGAAAACTAAACATTGGTGTTGAAAAGAAAGTAACTAACTCGCGGAAGTCGGTATCGACCTCCCCACAGTTAATGATTGCACCGTCCTCGGTGCATGCAAAGATGCGCAAGTGGACGGGTTGCTACAACTGATAAAGTTTCTTCAAATGATTTTGCAGAAGAACTTATTTGTCGCCCCAATTTGAAGTTTTCTGTTTCCCCTCCTCGGTGGCCATCGTGAAAGGAGAGAAAAAGAAAGAAGAATAACCCACAAATAAAAAGATACAAACAAATGAAATATAGGTGAGCTAATGCCAAATAATAATGAGGTGCTCAACTACATGGTAGCTACAACATGCAAGTGAGAAAGCAGTATAGGCAAATGGCATATCAATAGTGCAAGAATTGCAACAATGGGGTAAAGAAATCGGGTCATAAAAGGCAATATAAGTTCATATCAATGCAAAAGAAATACAAGTGTTATGAGAGATTAGCATTGACCTATAAATAGTATCACCCAATCAATATCACACAAGTTAAGATGCACCAAAACAATGCAATAAATATTCAGCAGATGAGTAAGAAAATTTAGCACTAATAGAAAAATGGCAACTTAGAAAAAAAGAATAAAAAATGCACAAAGTGAAAATGCAATGAATGACAGTATGTAAATGCAATGAAGAAAAGAAAATGAAAGAGAATAAGGAGGAGAAGAAAGTAAGAAAGGAGAAGGAAAGAATAAGAAAGGAGAGAAGAAAGAAGAAGAATGGAATCTGCGAAACGACGCATAAGCATCGCCACGCGTACACGTGGGTAAGAAGAGACGACGTGTAAGCGTCGTCCACGCTTACGCGTGGGTGTGCAAAAATCCAAGCGACGCATAAGCGTCGGTCATGCGTACGCGTGACATCTCGTCGTGCCAGACGCACGACTCCAGCATAGTACCAGCACAACTCTCTGTTCAATATACCAAGTTACGCCGAATATCATATCACGCGTGCACGTCGCTGACGCTTACGCGTGGATTGACAAAATTGCAAGTGACACGTACGCATTAGTCACACGTCCCGTGGGGTGGGCTGTGCGCCAAGCACTCCTTCTGCACAGTTCCAGCGCAACTCTCTGGCTAATGTACCAGAGAGCAAAATTCACTATGACGCGTATGCGTCGTCCACGCGCACGCGTGAGAAGCATTTTTTTAGCATGAAAATAGGTAAATATGCAGAATTGAAAAGGATCACATACATGTAATGAAACAAGGATAAGCAAATAAATAAAATAAAAAAACTATTGAAAAGGAAGGTTATACCATGGTTGGTTGTCTCCCACCTAGCACTTTTAGTTATTGTCCTTAAGTTGGACATTTGGTGAGGTCCTTGATAGGGTGGCTTATGCTTGAACTCGTCCAGGAATACCCACCAATGTTTGCAATTCCAATAGCCTCTGGGATCCCAAACTAGGCGCATCACGCTTCCAAGAAAATTTGAACAAGTGACAAGGCCCCAAGATTGATGAAGGTTGAGGTGTATTCCAGGGTCCTAAACCTTGTTGGTCATCACCCTTTCTTCTTGATCTTCATGCTTCCATTCGGGTGACAAGGTTGAAGAATTCTCATTTTTGCACCAAGAAATCTTCCTAGACCCATTCAATCGAGCTCTACACCAATTCTTGCACTTCAACTTGGAGCATGCAACCATATTGAACCTTGCATGACAACTCCAACCACTAACCATCTTCCTCGTACTCTTAAGGCCACAAAGCTCTAAGCTGACCATCTGTCTCAAGTAAACCATATTCAAGTGGGAAAGTAAAGGTTAAGGATAAGAATTTTACCCACTTGAATGTTGTATTGGATGGTAATGGCTTCGGGAGAGGTGTTTCTAATGATCTTGCAAGTTCCACTCCCTTGTGCTCTTCTTTGAATTCTTCCACCTCTTTGTAAGCCTCTTCAACTTCAACTGCGACCTTATCAAGTTCTTCTAATTCTTCCCCGTCATTCAAGTCATAAGTTGGAGGTTGAGAAAAGTCTACCTCAATATCATTTTCAGATTCACTTGGAGAAGGTTCTTCAAACTCAAGGGGTTTGATTGTGGATGCAAGTTCATCACTAGGATGGCTTGATTCATGATCATCATCACCAAGAGAACTTGCCTCTTGATCTATTCCATCCAATTCTTCATAATGAACATGTCTTGGAGGTTGTGCACTATCCTCCTCAACATCAATTTCAAGCTTCTTGGAGGAATACTCTATAACTCTAGATTCCCATGGAGGTTCAGCATCTCCTAAGTCTTCGACCACTTCTTCCTCTTCAACAATTACGGCTTCCTCCAGTTGTTCCAATACAAAATCCCACTCCTTGTTCTCCACCAAAGTTTCTAATCTCTCCTTCATGCTACACTCTTCTATTGATTCTCCACAATTGGCAATGCAAGTGCTTTGAGTGTAGGAGTATCAGGAGGCCAAAGTGTTTACTACCTCGGTCAAGGTAGCCATGAATTCTAGTGTCATCCTTTGAGTTTCACGTTGCTCTTGAAGTAATAAAGTGAGAGAATTATCTATTGGAGCTTGGGGTTTATAGGAGGGTTCATTATTTGGGAGAAAGGATTCATGATAGGAGGGTGGTTCATCTTGATAAGGATATGGAAAAGGTTTATCTTGATAGGGATATGGAGGTGGTGTATATTGAGGAGGTGGTTCTTGGGAGTAATTGTGTTGGAATGGGGGTGGTTCGAAGTATGGCTCGTATAGCTCATAAGGCTCTTGGTATAGTAGGTAAGGATTAGGGTCATATGGGTGGTGTTTGGTAACATGGGGCTTGTGAGTACAGCGGTTCAAAACTATATTGAGGAGGGGATTCATAGGCATATGGTGGGCTTATTGGTAACTACAAGGGGGGTCTACCATAGCCATTATCTTGGTATGCCTCTTGGAATGGCTCTTGGTCATAGTATGTTGGTGGAGGTTGTTGCCAAGAGGGTTGATCAAATCCTTGAGACTCCATCCACCTTTGATTGTCCCATCCTTGATGCATGTTCTCATTGTAGCTTTCATTCCCTACAACATAATTTGAACCAAACTCATAGCCAAAGGGGTGAGAATTCATGGTAGCAAATAAAAATTAAAAACAAGAACAAACAAACAAGCAAAAAGTAAATATTTACAATAACCAATAGTAAGGCACACGTTTGCAATTCCCCGGCAACGGCGCCAAAAATTGATGGAGGGAAAATCGTCGGTAAAGAATTTCACAAAATTAAGCGCGTTGTAAGTATAGTTTTGAACCGACAATTATAGACCTCAATCAAATTTAATTTGTTTGTCACAGATACAAACCCAATAAAAATAAACCGAAGTATTTAAACTTCGGGTCGTCTCTCAAGGAATTACAGGGAGGTGTACTTATAATTGGTTATGGAAAAGTATATTTTTGGGGTTTTTAAATGTTGAACAAGGAATGTAAAATGATAATAAAATAAACTAAAACTAAGAAAAGCTCTTAGCAAGGATTGATAATTAGAAGTCCTATCCTGATTATCATTATCAATTGTGATGGTAATTGCCTTTTACTTTCATTTAGTTAACCTCTAACAATGAATGTAAGTCAAGTGAGCAAAATCAACTTAGGTTCACAAGTCCTAATCAAAGACTAGATTTAGTAAAGCCTAAGCCAACTAGTAAGTCTCAATTACCAATCAACAAAAATACTTTTGATAACTCAAGAGTCTCTAAATAATCAATCCAAGTTAAGAATAGAGAAATCTAATTTAAAACCCAGCCAAGCATTGTATCAAATACTTGGAAGGCACAAAATAAAAAATAGAAAATTAACAAGGAATATTAAACTTAAATAACCAATTGCAGGGAATCAATACCAACAAATGAAGAAAGAAACAATAAACATAAAATACCTCAAATTGCATTAATAAGAATTTGAATCTAACATGGAGGATTCATAAACTAGTTTAGCAAAATAAGGAAATCATAAAGAGAAATAGATAACTAAAGTATAGAATAAATAAGAGTAGAAGAAAGCTAAATCAAACCAAAGTAGAAATCTGAAATTAAGAATGACAACGACTAAAAATCCTAAAAACCTAAAATTATGAAAGGTGAATTCCTTCCCTCATTCTGCCCACTCTGCAGCCTCTAATCTTCATATTGGGCTTCAAACTGGACCAAAAACAGCCCAGAAATCGCCCCCAGTGATTTCTGATACGTGCAGCACGTGTCTCTGTCACGCGTACGCGTCGCCCACGCGTACGCATCGCTTTTCTGCCGCACTATCCACGCGTACGCGTTATCCACGCTTACGCCTCGCCTAACAGCATGGCAACTATGGTAAATTACATATCATTTCGAAGCCCCGGATGTTAGCTTTCCAATGCAATTGGAACCGCCTCATTCTGACCTCTATAGTTCAAGTTATGATCGATTTAATACAAAGAGTTCAGCCTTGACAGCTTTGCAATTCCTTCAATTTCTTGTATTCCTTCCACTTTTGCATGCTTCCTTTCTATCCTCTAAGCCATTCCTGCCCTATAAACCCTGAAAATACTTAACAAACATATCACGGCAACAAATGGTAATAAGAGAAGATTAAAATTAGCAAATTTAAAGTCAAAGAAGCATGTTTTCACTCATAGCACAAAATTAGGAAGGAAAATGTAAAACATGCGAATTCTATGAATAAGTGTGAGACTAATGGATAAAATCCACTAAATTAAGCACAAGATAAACCCTAAAAATAGGGTTTATCAATCAGCCACCGCGTCGTTCACTGGGTACAGCCGCCGTCGTAGGAGGAGCAAAGCACAGAAGTCAGCCACCGTCGTATGTGGAATAGAATGCAGAGGAGAAGGAGGAAGAGTACCGCAGGTAGAACGCAGAAGTAGAACACAGATCCTTTCATCGTTTCAACGTAGAAGTAGTTCTCGGGTCAGGGTCTCAAGGAGGAAAAGATTAGATTTAGAGCTTGTAGGGCTTATAGGGCCAGCCCTGTTTTGATTTTTGTTGGAGGGCTTAATTAGGGTTGGGCTTACAAAATATGATTTTGTAATTTTTGGGGTTGTGGGCTAGAATTATTTTGGAGGGTTGAGGGCTAGCCCTAAGGTTTGGGCTAAATTGACACTTCTACTGAAAACGTTAATAACTCTAACCTCATTATCGGTTGATATTCAGCAATTCTATAATTCTAAAAATAAGATAATAATAACATATATGAATTAATAGTGTTACTAATTTAACATAATTTCACTCGGCCTAACAAAAATCTCAAATTTTTTTAAGTATATAAATTTTAATTTAGATCCTCGGGTAGTTCCCAATGTTTGGTACTTTTATAGTTTTCCAAATTTATCGACCCAGATATCTTTAGGTTCGGAGTAGCTTTTCGTGTTGTGCCCTGAGGAAGCCAAAAGACATTCTCACAACCGAAGGCTCCACAACACGTTGGAGAACTTTTAGATCCCGCCCTCAAACGCCCATTTTCCTAGAGTTCTGAAGTGATCCTCATTATATTCTCACCGCAACCTTCTTAAGCCAGCCGAAAGAAGAGGATTAGATTCATCAATTCAATGGCTTTGACTCTAGCCTATTACATATAGGATTTCTCTTTTTACATATGTAATTTTTAGAATTTTTTTTGTTGATACTCATAAATATAAACATGTTGATTGCCTTTGCGTTCAGTTTCACTTTCTTCTTATCTTCATCATTCCATTCGCCTTCTTTTTTAGAGGTCACCACTCCTTCAAAACTCGTCTTTGTTGGAACTTGTGGACCGTTCATAATGATCTTTCAGATATTGTAATTAATAGACTACACAAATATCTGTATTCTTTCCTTTTCATAAATGTAGTTCTTGTCATTAAAAAAAGGAGGTCTGTTGTTGAATTGGCCTTTAGTGAGTGTGTAAATCGTAATGTTTGCACCCATGTTGTTGGCCATTAAATCTTTACTCCAAGCTGTGAACCTTGATTCCTTAAGATTGGGCTCTTGATACCAATTGAAGGTTCTTAGTGACCTAGAGAAGGGGGCTGAATATATGGACTCTTTTAAAACTTGTTCACTTTAACTTTAAACTAGATTTAACTCAGTGTTGCTGTTGAGTCTACAAAGTTGATTATGTAGGAGACAATTTTATTTTGTCTCTTAACGATTAATCAGAAACAAAGCATGTTATTTTTTAGTGTACTGAGTTGTTGTGACTTATGTGAGATAGATTAAACAGGAGACAATTTAATTTGGTCTCACATCGAATAAAATCAGAAATAGAACAGAGAAGAGAAAATGACACAGTCATATATCCTAGTTCAATGACCTTGTGCAATATAGTCTATATCTAGTCTCTACCACAATTGTGGTGGGATTTCCACTATCTTTATCAAAGATTACAAATACCAATTCTCAAGTATTCAACCAAATTCTATTAGGGACAAACTAAACTTCTACTCAAACTTAATTTGGCTATGTTCACTCCCTAGACTTTCAATCACTAAGTGCTTACCCAACTTAGCAAGAAAATCCTCTCAAGTTCATGAATACAAAACAGACATACATACAAAATAGTTTGAAATAATTTCTGACTTTTCACTAAGATTACTATCTTTGCCTTTTCTCTCAATGACTTTTACTGATGTCTCACATATTTATCTTTTTTCATTAATTAAAGAACAAAGAAGGATAAGTCTGAAAAATAAAAAATTCAATGTAAAACCATAAAGGAGAAGAAGGTTAAGCTTGAAAGTTATGAAGATCCGTGCTCACTCTCCTTGATTCAATTTCTAGCTGTTTACCCTTTTAAATAAGAGTAAAGTTTCCAAAACTTGAGCTTGGTTGAAAACCTTTGATTTTGTTCTTTTTTCCAAAATTCATAGCAAAATTGCAAAGAAGAGATAGGACATTAGCAATGATTAGAGTTGGTTTGAATCTTTATCCAGTTGCTTCTATTTTTTTTTTTTTTTTTGACTTCAAAAATCTGAATCATTGATCCATTCTTTGGTCCCAAGTTTCAATTGTGACCTTTGATTTACAGCAAAGAAAAGCAACCTTCATTTTCTTCTTCTTACTTTGAATGGTGCATGAAAGAAGATGGTAGTTTCAACAAGTTAAAAAGGTTGACCTCTAAATCAAATCAGATTTTATTTTATTTTTTGACTCCAACTCTTGAATTTTTCTTCTTTTTCCTCTTTGATGAATAAGCTTGGTGATCTCCTTTTTTACTTACTTGGAATCCTAATCTGATCTTACTAATTGGTTTTGAAATACATTTTTATCTTGGATTATAATTAGAAAAGAGAAAAGAGTATTTAGTTGGAATGTTGGGCACATTGGATATGAGCGATGTTGCAATAGAGCCTATTTTGAACATTTTATTTTTTTGCACAATGAATACACACATCACAAATATTTTTAAGCTTTTAACCCAAAACTATAATGTTAGTCAGGGGCGAAGCTACATACATAAAAAGGGGGTAATGGCTCCCCCTAATTTTAATTTTTTACATGTAAATTATATGTAAATTTTAATTTAGCCCCCTTTAAAATTTTATTTTAGTCTTATTTTATTGTGTAAATATTTTTGGTCCCCTTCTAATATTTCATCTAGCTCCGTCTCTAATGTTAGTCATCATTAAATTGCTATTTTTATTTTCTCAAACTCAACAGTTCTTTTTTATGTTATTTGTCCTATTCATGGATGATAGCTACCTTATTTACCTTCAAAACAAAAATCACATGTAGGTTAAGAGAGAAACATAAATCTACACGTATCAATTCAATTTAAAAGAGAATAAAATACCTCATAAATTATTGCGATTTTGACAGAAAAAAAAATTCAATATCATTGCAATTTAAAAAAGGTGTGCTACCTTTATTAGTAGAAAATATAAATTCTAACAACAATTCTAATGAGAAATTCTCTTCCATTTCTGTTTATGGTTTACTTGTCACAAAAAATAATTTTATATCAATTTTTGTGTTATAAATAGTAGTAGAAATTAAAGATGTTTTTTTTTTCTCCAATAAAAAAGACTAACTTTATTTTTTATTGTGAATTTTAGTTATATGGTTAAAAAATAGAAAATTGATTAGTTTAAAAAAAAAAAAAAGTTATGTGAATTTGAATTTTATGTATTTGATAGTATGAAGTTTTAATTGTGCTCAAGACTTCCAGATTTCCCAGCACAGATAAACTATCAGCTCCGTCTTTGTCATTTTCAGATTCTAATGAAGGCTTGCTATTTGATTTAGCCACCATTGATGGAACGATTCGTGCTGCGGGTACAACTGTACAAGAGGTAGGTTGCCATAGAGCTCCTTTTTCAGGCTTCTTGTGATTTACAGCACCTAATGAGTGCATGGATGATCATTTCAACTTTCAAGTGACATCTATCTTTATCTTCTTTTTTTTTATTATTTTCAAAATCGTCCTTAATTATAATGTTTGGACAAATTTATCCCTAATAAAATTGGTAATTGCAACTCTTTGAAAGAAAAATCTCATCCCTCCCTAATCCATTCCCAACCAAGCATTGTATCCACCCTTTCTCTCTCTCATCATTCTTCACCAAATCTTCTGCATCCAAGTCCCTGTTCTCTGAACCGAAAAAAAAAAATCCCTGTTCTTATATTACTTGCCTCAGTAATTGGAAGTTTGGAACATCTTTAGTCACAATTTTTCCAAATTGACCACCTTTATCTTCACTTCTCTTCCAATATTTATTTTCCTCTTTCCATTCCAACACCAAAAACACCCCACTTTCTTTCATTTTCAACAAAGAGGAGACCCCATTCATCTGGGAATCAGCCACACCTTGACGACAACCATCTTCCAATTCTCTCCCAACACAGTCACACCAAACGGAAACATTGTTCTTAACCAATTCAACACCACCTCCACCACCATGACTATCACATTGGTTTTCATAACTTGAAAAACCTACTCCGTTTTCTATTGTCCCGCCTTTCAGAGCGCAAAGAGCTTCCCTGAGTTCAATCTTGTCATTTTCTGGCAAAGACGAACACCCAAATGGGTTTTTCAATTGTCACTACCGTGCCCATCAAATGGATGATATATTGTTCTATTTTGATGAATTCTATCTCCTTTTTGCTCTCCTCTCTTGCAATCTCTCTCTCCGTTCTGCCCCTCTCCTCAACGGTCAAATCTGCTTCTCTCTGCTTTCTTTTTCTTTCTGTTTTCTCTTTTCATTTTTTTAGTTTTATAATTATTTTTATTAATGTTATCCAAAAAATCAAGATTTTAGTAAAAAATATCATTTTAAAAATAATTATGAAGTTGGGAATGATTTTGAAAAAAAAGAACGATTTTGATTTTAAACAAAAACTTTCATTACCAAAACAGTCGTTAACTCAAAATAAGTTATGGAATTAGTCGATAAACCAGAATTAAATGGGCACGTGCATTTTCCACACTTCAAATCCCTAATACAACGCAAAATTCACCCTAATGAAAAAATCCCAAACTGAAGCCCAACACAAACTATGTAATTTGCAACTACTCATTGAGCTTTAACGTGCTGAAGGACAACATTATAGGCTTCATGTTCTTCTCCAAAATCCTACAGGGACGAATAGTTTAAGAATTACTATAATAATAATAATAAATGAATAAAGCAAGAGATGATAGCAATTAGCAAAAGGTTCAACTTGCACAAAAGCAAAGCAAAACATGATACCTTTAGTTTAATAATAATAATAATAATAATAATAATAATAATAATAATAAAGAAGCAAGAGACAATATGAATTGCACAAAAGCAAAGAAAAACATGATACCTTCACAACTACGCAGGAGCAACCAGTTACCTTCCTAGCTTTTCCTTCCGAATCAATCTTGCACAACTGCAAGGAGGGCAGAAAAGATTTATTTAAATTTAAGGAGACAGAAGTTTGAGAGGATATGAATTGCACGGCAGAACAAAGTTTCAAAGACTTACCCCAGCCCATTCTCCAAGGGTCTTTGCACTTGGAACTGTCAGCAAACTAACATTGTGCTCAGCACAAAGGGCCTTGACGAGTTTAACATAGTCAGGTTGGTCACAATCCTCAGCAAGAACAACGAGCTGAGCAGTGCGCTTCTCGATCACCTTGGCACCCTCATGAAGGCCTCGTGCAAGACCACCATAAGCAAGTGACTTCCTAAGTGTTAGCTGTAAGGCAGTCATGATATCCATTGGCTCGCCAATGGCAGGAGCTGCTGGCTCAGCTGCCACAACAGGACCTTCTTCACTGCAGATTAAGAGTATGATAAAAAAGGGTATCAAATAACTACCATTTTGGCTTTCAAAAAATTTAAGTTTTGACAAAATGACCCTTCTGAAAGAGAAAAGAAAAATGACATTTTGGCTCCCCAGAGATGATTTCAGTTTGACAAAATAAGCTATTTTCTCCATAAGTGGCAAATAGCCCGTGCATTTGATTCAACTTTTTATTGGAACATTTGAAAAATTATTTAGAAAGTACATACAAATAATCGAAGAAAAATTCAATCTCTAGAATCCTTTTCCCAATTTTTTTTTTTTTTACCATTCACAAAAGAATAATGGCCCAAAATAAATTCACTTAGCATAAAACCAATAAATTTGAAAAATGGAGAAATCTCGTTTTTCTAATTAGGCTTGCAAAATACTGTGTCACTCCCTATATTTGGAGTATTTTGGCAAATTGGGATATTTTTGGAGAATCAAAATGTCATTTTTCTTTCAAAGACCATTTTGTCAAAAATTGAATCTTTTGGAGACCAAAATAGTAGCTTAATCAAATAAAAGAAATGGTTTGTCAGCGGTGGCCGGTAAGCTACTCAACATACAAATAGAAGAATCATGATAACTACAACAACCTAAAATAGCTAACTTAGCACATAGAGAATTAAAAAAATACAATGCAAAAGACTAATCAAATCATGTGGGACTTAACTTTTAAAGCCAATTCCATAAGGGATGAAGTTAAATTGACAGAACTATTTATTCATGATTATGAACAGAGGGAAAAAAAAAACCTATATTCCCCGTCAAGAGTGTCAATTTGAAGAAAAAAATGCTACTCCATTATGTCCCAAATTTTCCATATATTGACCCAAAAAAAAATTCTGATCCAATACTAAAAATTAGTTTATCGTGTTGAGTTTTCAAGTCAATTAGATTGCAAGCAGTATGCAAAGCATAATATGAACAACAGCACGGCATTAAGAACCATACGGGAAAGAAAATTGAATAAATAAGACATGAGATAAATAAAATGGAACATACCCAGACATCCTTGTTGATAGGAAAAAAGAGCAATCTCTTCTTCACTGTACAGGGAAACAAAACAACAATAATATACCGAAAAATCAGATCTTGTGCTACGAAGCTTTACAGCAAATATTTTCGTAATTTCCGCAGAATAAACATTGACAGTACAAACATACGATAGTACCAGCTACTCATTTAGGACTTGACAAGAAAATCATCGCATGAGAAAAAGCTACGTTACAATGAGACAATATATTTGAAGAAATAAACGATGAAATAACAGAACACGAACGAATTGGCAACAGGGAGAGGGAAGGAATACCTGGAGGACGATGAATAGGTGCCGAACGAGTTTCCAGTGAGCCACAGAGAAAAACGCAAAAACCCTAAACGTTCTTATTCTTTGGGAGGGGGAGCAATTTCTTTTTGGTCTTTTTTTTTCTTTTTTGGACAAACGGGCCACACCCAAATATTTTTTTCCTTAATTTTTAATGTTTAAAGGCGGCTAGAATAGTTAAGGAATTAAGTTTTCTGTATAAAAAAAAAGGAAAATATCCAAAAACCAAAGTACTTATCTTTACAAGTTCCTAATCAAAACTCTTCAAACTATTTCCAAACGAGTTTAACAAAGACACGAATCCGCTATGTTCTTATAATTCATTCGTTATAACAATAGAATTGACCACTACATTTCGAGTAGGTGCTACATCATTTTCCTAAAAAAAATCATCATGCAAAAGGTAAATAAGTCAATTTCATCCATAAATCCATATCAACAAAGAATCCAAAATTAACTAATGCTAAACACATATTAAAGGTGTATTTCTCTTTCTTCTTTGTATATATTTCTTGATCGATCTATCCAATTTAGCTCCAAACCTCTTCGATATCGACCAACCCTTAGTTGCCACTTTTGAAAGACCTTGAATGTCGTCTGGACTAACCACGCACTCATACTGTGTGGCCATGTTGTTCTGTGTACCAACAACACTTTTGGATCCCAAGTTGGCATGATAATCAACTGACTTGGCTCTGACATCATCAAGAGCCGAATGCAACATGGCCGCTTCTTCGTTACAGGTCACGAAATTTTGGGCAACATTAAAGAAATATGAACACAATCCTCTGAATAAGTTATGGCTTTCATCCGATCGATACGACATAGTTGCTCTTGATGTAAGTGTGCTTGCGCGGTACATTTTTGCTCCATCGAGAAAGAACATAACAAGATGATACTATATCTACTCTGTAATATGAAAACACAGCAAGGTAATGGCAACAATGTATACCTCTTGATTCAAACATGTTGCACTCGCACCAAACCTTATGTGTTAAAGGGTCAAAATCAACACTGTTGGTGCAGTACCTAGACTCCCCAAAAAGTAGGTATCGCTCATCCACGTCCACACAAAACGAATCACCCTCTTGTGTCAAAATAAACAATTGCCTTTTTTCTTGAATTCCTGTTGGACTTCCCTAAACATAGAGCTTGTGTACTCCTGTTGAAATTGTTTTTCAATTGTATAGCTGGATGAATAGGGAATAACTCCTTTAGAGTCTGTAGCATCATCCTCCAGTTCTTTTTGCTCCTTGTTCCCAGCACATTATCATACTCATGCACGAACTGAACCAATCCACGGTTGGAATGTTAAAATCCCGTAAAAAGCGTGCATACTTTCACTCTTTGAGTACTCCTCATATCTGTCCAAAATTTACCTTGGAAAAATATTGAAACACATTGATTCGAGTAAGTTTTATGAAAAATAGATTAAGTGAAAAATAATGGTTAAGATGAGAGATTCGAGACAAGTATACTTATGAGAAAAACACTTCTATTAATGACAAATAAGCAATACAAGAACTAATAATGAGAAATAGAGGTGGAGAACAAGTGTTGAGACCTCCACTAATGTCACAAGAGGATGAATGTGCTTTATTTAAAGTGGACAGGGGTTGGCTAATGGTTATCGAGTATTTTGATGGAACACCTGAATGCCAGTTTTTACTTGTGAAGGTGATGAATGAAATGAAGAACAATGAGAGAAATTTTGGGGAGAGAAAAAGATGGGGTTTTTTAGCTTCTCAGCTTCAGAATCTAAAAAGAAAGTCGAAGGTCCCCTTAAAGAGGTGGTTTGAGGTCTTTTTATAGTGTAAAATCATAATGAAAAAGAAATCTATTATCCAATGGTTATAGTCTGATGTTAGACCTACTCTTTTTATCCTAAATATTTTTGGATATTCCCGTCACTTCAAGTCTTTTCAACTGTTCAATGGAGGAAGTTGATTTTCACAAGTTAAACTAAAGCTTATGACATGTGACATTAGTGAAGGGACATCTTGTTTGGTTTTCTTTCAACTAGATGACACTCTTTACACTCCAAATCCAACCAATCCATTTCCACCAATTTAGTTCACACTGAAGAGAAATTCAACTCCTCAAGGTGCTCTTTTTGGGTTCTATCCTTTTACCCAATACCTTTAGGAGGAACTTGACTCTTGTTTGACCATATTGTAGGTCATTCTTAAAATTATTTATGTACAAAAAAGGTTTATATTTTTAGTACACAACCACCCATATTCGTCGATCGTCATAAAGGTCTACAAAAACAAAAATGTGAAAAGCACTATCATGAACACTTAGCTACATCATCACAAACATCTATTGACTTAGGAAAAGAAACATCCATCGAACATGAAAAAGAGATATCCAATAAAATATCCAAATGAGTTATAATCCATCCGATGAAAATGGAACCAAAAATCTAGTATAATCAGAAAAAGGCTTTACAAAGAATCTACTCCCCAAAAAGAGCATACAAGCACATGACAAAACGTAACACAAAAACTAAACTTGATATAGATAGTCATCTGTTATGACCTCAATTCATCCAGCCCAATCCTTCTCGAAAGATTTCATAGACCAAGCATTCCATACAATGGCAGTCATTTTAGCATGTATTTCTCTGTACCGAGTGTATCCTCTGAGTTTAGCCGGTATCTTCATTAATATGTGCCATATGCACCATCGGTGACGAGTATTTGGAAAGAAATTCCTAATAGCACCAAACATGGCCTTGCACTAGTTCGTGATGACACCTTGTGGGGCAGTTCCCATGCATTTAACCCGTTGCGTGAATACTCACTCAAAGTTAGGGATTTACTCATTCCCAAGCAAAGCATTGTCAAGTAGAGTGGACTTCTCATGATGGCTAACACCAACAAAAGATGCAAACGGTAGTCCATGCCTGCAAGAAAAATAGCTACAAGTAAGAACTCGCGATAATTTCAAAACAGAAAAGCTTTCACTAGAGACACAAACACACACATAGTTATTTCTCATGCATGTTGTATCAACCGACACCATGTCTCTATAATATTCGTACGACGCCCTGCACCTTGTATCTACCCAAAGCACACTCCTAAACTTGTTAGCTTTGTCGATATCTACTGCATAAAAGAAATTCGAGTTGATCTCTTTCATTCGCAAAAAATAGCTCAAGATTTCTTTAACATCCGCGTTATCATTAGGACAGTGGAGATTGCTTGTAATGTAATTCCTCACGTCCTTTTCTGAGTAACTCAAATTCGACGACCTACTAACATCATTTGCCAGTGTGAGGTAGGTCTTGTTAGGCCATATGCAGCCTCATCGTTGTCATCAATCACACACTTGGAATGTATGGTCAGTTCTTTGTACTTGTGGTAATGGACCGATTTCTTAGCAGAACATGGGTGGATATGCTTCAATTCTAATTTTGACACCATCCAATTATCTTTTTTCCTATCCAACATCACGTACATCCTTGCTCTATATCTCGTGGTTGTTATTTTTTTTACCCGAGATGCTGCCTTCACTCGAGACTCCCAATAACCTTTCCGATTGCAATGTATCGATTAGTTAATAGGTATCCTTAATTCCTTCCTTGTCTTGTCAAAAATTGGTATTCCTAATCTTAATGACTAACTGATAAACTACTATTTTATGGTTTATCTTATGCTTAATTGAGTGGTTTTTATCAACTCTTTACCCATTTATTCATACTAATCGCATGCTTTATGTTTTCCTTCCTGATTTTATGCTATGATTGAAAACATGCTTCTTTGGCCTTTATATTGCTAATATTAATCCTATCTTATCACCATTAGATGCCTTGATATGTGTGTTAAGTGTTTTCAGAGATTACAGGGCAGGAATGGCTTAGAGGATGGAAAGGAAGCATGCAAAAGTGGAAGGAATACAAGAAACTGAAGGAACTGCTAAAGCTGTCCAGCCTGACCTCTCTGCACTCAAATGGTCATAACTTGAGCTACAGAGGTCCAAATGATGCGGTTTCAGTTGTGTTGGAAAGCTAACGTCCGGGGCTTCGATTTGAAATAAAATTTGCCATAGCTGCCCCAACGTTAGGTGACACGAACGCGTGAATGACGTGCCCGCATCGTATCTGCGAATTGCAATCCGCGCGAACGCGTGGACGACGCCTCCGCGTCACCTTCCCGCGACCTGAACATAACAGAAATCGCTGGGAGAAATTTTTGGGCTGTTTTTGACCCAGTTTTCAGCCCAGAATACATAGATTAGAGGCTATAAAGTGGGGGAATGCATCCATTCATAAGGAAGCTCTCATAATTCACAATTTTAGTTTTAGATGTAGTTTTTAGAGAGAGAGGTTCTCTCCTCTCTCTTAGGATTGGGATTAGGATTAGGATTTCAACTTTATTATTTCAACTTACAACTTCAATCACAGGTTCAATATTTCTTTTATTTATTTTCCCAATTAATTTATGAATATTCATGTTAGATTTGATTTCTTTTATTAATGCAATTTGAGGTATTTTCAGATTTAATTTTGCTTTGCTTTATTTACATGAATGCTTTTGATTTAATTTAGAATTTTCCTTTTTCGCTTTGGTTAAGTAATTGGTAACGCTTGAGCTGTCAAATAAAGCAGTGGTTGAAATTGGGAGTTGCTCCAATAACTCTAGTCTTTCCATAGGAATTGACTAGGACCTGAGGATTAAGCTAATTAATCCACTTGATTTACCTTCATAGTTAGAGGTTAACAAAGTGGGATTAAAATCCAATTCTCATCACAATTGATAAGGATAGGACTTCCAGTTCTAATACCTTGCCAAGAGTTTATTTTATAGTTATTTATTTATTTTATTCTTCTTATCATTCAACATACTAGTTCCTTACTTTCAAAACCCCAATTTACAAAACTCATAACCAATAATAAGAACATACCTCCCTGCAATTCCTTGAGAAGATGACCCGAGGTTTAAATACTCGGTTATCAATTTTAAAGGGGTTTGTTACTTGTGACAACCAAAACTTTTGTAAGAAAGGTTGATTGCTTGGTTTAGTAACTATACTTGTAACGAGAGTTTACTATAACTTCTAAACCATCAATCTTTAGTTCTTCAAAATGGCGCCGTTGCCGGGGAATTGCAAACGTGTGCCTTATTATTGGTTATTGTAAATATTTGCTTTTTACTTGTTTATTTGTTTTTATTTTTGTTTTTATTTTTGCTTTTTCATAAATTAAGAGGTTATTGGTTTTTATTTAGTTATTAAATTTTTTTCAAAAAGTTGTTCTTTGTGTTCATCTTGACCTTCAAGTTGTTCTTAGTTGTTTTCTTCATTTTGATCTAAAAATTTTAAGTTTGGTGTCATTTTATTCTTTTTCTCTTTCCTCATTTAATTCCAAAATATCTTTTCTCTTTATTTTTATTGAATTTTTGAATTTTCCATAAAAAAAAATTCAGATTTTGATTTTAAAATTTTTATCTTATCTTATCTTAGTTTTAAATTTCAAAATTCAAATATTTTTCAAAAATCATATCTTTTTCAAAATCTTATCTTATCTTATTTCAAAAATCAAATTTCAAATTTCAAATTTCAATATTCAATTTCCAAAATAAAAAATTCAAAATTCAAAATTTTAATTTCAAAATTTTAAAATTCAAAAATCAAAATTCAAAATTTAAAAATTCAATTTTCAAAATTTTAAATTTCAAAATTCAAAATTCAAAATTTAAAAACTCAAAATTCAAAATTTAATTTTTCAAATTCAAAAATTTTAATTTCAATAACCTTTTAATTTAAAATTTATTTTTATTTTCGTTTTTAATTTTTATTTGCTATTATGAATTCTCACCCCCATCGCTTTGAGTTTGGTTCCAATGCTGTTGCAAGGAATGGAAGTTATAACAGGAACATGCATCAAGGTCAAAACAATCAGAGATGGAAGGAGCCAAGAGGATCTGATCAACCCTTTAGGCAACAACACCTTCCAGGATACCATGGACAAAGACCATCCTACAATGCATGCCAATGCAATAGATATGGTGGACTCCCTTATAGTTACCAGCAAGTTCCATCATATGCCAATGAACCACCTCCTCAAAATAGTTTTGGACCACCATACTCACAAGCCCCTTACTACCAAATACCCTCATATGATCCTAACCCTTATCCACCATACCAACCACCTTATGAGCCATATGAACCATATCAAGAACCACCACTTCCCTATGTATCATGTCCATATCCATCACCTCAAGACTCAACAGAGCGTTTCAAGGAAGCAATGGACAGACTTAATGCAACCCTTCGCCAGCTGGACCAAGCAATAAATCAATTACCTTCCAAACGTTCGGACATTCAGGGAACCCCCATGGCTTCATGTGGACAATCTAATGAAGAACGTAGCATGAAGGAGATACTAAAAACTCCAGTGGATAGTAAGAAGCATGACTTTGTACTGGAACAAGTGGAGAAAGCCGAAATTATCGAAGAAGAAGAATTGATTGCAGACTTAGGAGATGCTGAACCTCCATGGGAAAGTCAGGTTATAGAACCTCCTTCCAAGGCAATTGAAATTAATGTTGAGGAGGGTTACAACCTCCAAGGCATACCATGGTTGAAGACTTGGAAGAGGTTGATCAAGAAATGGAGACTAAAGAAGCAGAAGCACAGCCTCTCATGCCCTTGGTGAGCAATGAAGAAAAGATTGAACTGGAAGAAAGCTACCAAGAGGAAGAGGTTAAAATTGAAGAAGCTTGCAAAGAGGTGGAAGTTGTCAAAGAAGAGCACAAGGGAGTGGAGCTGAAAATCACCTTGCCGAAGTTATTGGAGACCCCTCCCCCTAAGTTACCATCATCCTTCACAACATTTAAGTGGGTAAAATTCATATCCCTTAGCTTTCTAATTCCACTTGAATATGGGCTACTGGAGACGGATGGTCAACTTAGAGCTCTTTGTGGCATAAAGAGAAAGAGGAAGATGGTCAGTGGTAAGAATTGTCCTGCAAGGTTCATTATGGTTGGAAGCTCAAAGTTTAAATGCAAGGGTTGGTGTAAAGCTCAACTGAATGGGTCTAGGAAGTTGTTTGGCCGCTTTAGTGAGAATTCAGATTGCTTGCCACCCGGATGGAATCATGATGATCAACAAGAAGACGGGTGCAAAAGCAAGGTTTGGGATCCTGGAATCTGTTCTGACATTCAACACCCCGGGAGCCTAAGAATCTGTTTGAAGCTGCTCAAAGGCTTTACGTGCCTAGTTTGGGACCCCGGAGGCTGTTGGAATTCCAAACACTGGTGGAGATTTTTGGATGAATTCAAGCATAAGCCACCATAACAGGAAGCTCACCAAATGTCCAACTTAAGGACTTTAACTAAAAGTGCTAGGTGGGAGACAACCTACCATGGTATGATCGTTCCTTTTTCATTTTTATTTAGTTTTATTTATTTTCGAGTTTTATTTTATTTTATTGTATTGAACCTGGAATTTTTCAGAACATTCATATTAGCATTGCATTCTGCATACTGCATTATTAAAAAAAAAAAGCAAGCACGCACGCGACGCGGCAGCGTCGCTGACGCGTCCGCGTCACATGTGCATTGTGAAGAAGAGAAATCGAACAGAGAGTCACGCGGTAGCGTGGCTGGAGGCGTGCCTTTAGCACAAATCATCCCACGCGACAGCGTCGCTGACGCGTCCGCGTCACATGGGGAACCTACCTCCCACGCGTCCGCGTCACTCACGCGGCCGCGTGACCTGGAAATCGACGTAAGAAAGGGTGCACGACCGAAAGTTGTGCGAGAGTGGGGCTGGACTGGTGCTGATCGCACACGCCTTACCCCGCGGACGGCTCACGCGTCCGCGTCATATCCCCATGATGGCCACTCACGCGATCGCGTCGACCACGCGACCGCGTCACCCTGGATTTTGGCAATACCAAGTTTCAAACAGAGAGTTGTGCGACCGCGAGGCTGCACTCAGGCCATTCGCACAAATCTGGTCACGCGATCGCGTGACCCACGCGTCTGCATCACCTGACCTTATCGCGCACCACGCGACCGCGTCACCCACGCGTCTGCGTCACATGTGGCGCACAGAATATCCAGATCAGCCAAAATATCTTATCTTTTCTTCTCCAAATCCTTATTTTTCTTATCTTTTCTAATCCTAGTTTCTTCTATCTTTTCTTCTTTCTTTCTTACTTTATTTCTTTCACTTCTCATTCCTTTTCACCTTCATTCTATTTTACTTACTTTATTTGCATATTTCATTCATTACATTTTAATTTTGTGCATATTTTTCTTTTCTTTTCTAAATTTATTAATATTTTCCCATTGGTGTCACTTGTTCATATTCAACTGTTGTGTCTTTTCTGGTATTATTTTGATGCTCAGTGACTTGTTCTACACTGTTGGGTAATATTATTTAAGTCAAATGCTAATCTTTTATGATATTTGTATTAATTTTGCATTGACATGAATTTATATTGTCTTGCACTCTCTTCCCTATTGTTGCAAATTTTTGCACTCTTGATTTGCCATGTACTTCTACTATTTTCTCACTTACATGTTATAGCTACCATGTAATTGAGACCCTTATTATCTGGCATTAACACCTATATTTTATTTATTTTCTATCTTTATTTTGGGTTACTTTTCTTTTTTTCCCTCTTCTTTCAGGATGGCCACCACAAAGGGAGAGGAAAAGCTTCTTAATGGGAAGACAAACAAGTCCACCTGCACAATCTTTGGAGAAAAATGACAGTTGAAGCAACCCGTCTACTGGCACATCTTAGCATGCACCGAGGACGGTGCAATCTTTAAGTGTGGGGAGGTCGATACCGATCTCCATGGGTTAGTCACTCTTCTATCTCAACACCAATGGTTTATTTTCCTTGTTAGTTGTTACATTTGCATGTTTGATTGCATGATTATTTGATTTCGTGCATATTTTACCACTTGGTTGAAGTAATATTTTCTTTTTCAAGAAACCTTTTAAGAGCATTTCACTAATTTGAATAAAATTTAATGTTACACTTGTTTGAAGAAATATTATACTGGAACATGGTTTAGAGCTCGAACACACAAAACTTGTGAGATTTTTGAGCCTATTTGAATAAGTTGCATTTTACCAACCAATATTTTATTTTTGGTGTGTATTTTTCTCTCTAAAATTGTGATCTTTGTCTTGCTTAATTCTATATTTCCATAGTTTGATGTATGCATACACTTACATGATTGAGGCCTTTGTTTCACTGAGCTTACATACCCATATGGCCTTACCCTTTCATTATTCTTTGCAAACCAATGTTGAGCCTATTATACTCCTTTGTTCTTCACTTTAGCACATCATTAACTCTAAGCGAAAAATAATAATGTCCTTAATTTGAATCCTTGGTTAGTTTAGACTAGTGAGAGTACCCATGAATTAAGTATGGGGAAAGTTGAATTCGGAAACATTTGGTTTGAGAATTGAGTTTGTTAGAATTTTCTGAAAATGTAAAAGAAATGTTTAGAACATGATTCATGCATCCAATAATTTAATCATATGCATTGAAAAAATAAAAGAAAAAAATATAATATAAAAAAAAGAAAAAAAAGAAGAAGAAAAAGAGAAAAAGAAGAAGAGCAAATAGTAAAAAAAAAAGGGGACAAAATGCCCCAAAGTAAGTGGTGAAAGCAATGCATATGTACTGTACTTGAAATTAGAATGCATGAATATGTGGAAAACATGGTTAATGGATAGTTAGGTTTTGTATTTTGATTACATGGATTGTCTTAAGTTAGGTGGGAAAAGTTTAAGTTAATTAAGGATTCAGATTTTAGTCCACTTGCCCAAATACAATCCTACCTTGACCCTAACCCCATTACAACCCTTAAAAGACCTCTTGATATGTGTATCTGTGCATTAAATTTATGTTGATTGTTAGATGAAGAGCAAGCCTTAGAAAGCAAGGTTAGTAGATAATTGAGAAAGTCGGACCTTAAACACTTGAGTGATTAGAGTGTATACACTTCCGGTGAGGGTTCGACGCTCGATTCCTTGTTCCCGGCTTTCATGAGCTATTTTCTTCTTGCAAGTCTATTTGTACTCTATTTTGTAATTTGAATTTGTGAAATCCAATTCATATTTGTTCTTGAAAGATTTATTTACTTTTAACCAAGTAGGTAGAAACATTTTGCATGTAGTTGCATTCATATAAGATATGTTGCATTTCATACATTCTACCATTCCTCTTCACTTCTTTTATAGTTTCTCTTGAGCTTAGCATGAGGACATGCTAATGTTTAAGTGTGGGGAGGTTGATAAACTACTATTTTATGGTTTATCTTATGCTTAATTGAGTGGTTTTTATCAACTCTTTACCCATTTATTCACACTAATCGCATGCTTTATGTTTTCCTTCCTGATTTTGTACTATGATTGAAAACATGCTTCTTTGGCCTTTATATTGCTAATATTAATCCTCTCTTATCACCATTAGATGCCTTGATATGTGTGTTAAGTATTTTCAGAGATTACAGGGTAGGAATGGCTTAGAGGATGGAAAGGAAGCATGCAAAAATGGAAGGAATACAAGAAACTGAAGGAACTGCTAAAGCTGTCCAACCTGACCTCTCTTCACTCAAACGGTCATAACTTGAGCTACAGAGGTCCAAATGATGCGGTTCCAGTTGCGTTGGAAAGCTAACGTCCGGGGCTTCAATTTGATATATAATTTGCCATAGCTGCCCCGACGTTAGGCGACGCGAATGCGTGAATGACGCGCCCGCGTCGTATCTGCAAATTGCAATCCGCGCAAACGCGTGGACGACACCTCCGCGTCACCTTCCCGCGACCTGAACGTAACAGAAATTGCTAGGAGCGATTTTTGGGCTGTTTTTGACCCAGTTTTCAGCCCAGAACACACATATTAGAGGCTATAAAGTGGGAGAATGCATCCATTCATAAGGAAGCTCTCATAATTCACAATTTTAGTTTTAGATGTAGTTTTTAGAGAGAGATGTTCTCTCCTCTCTCTTAGGATTAGGATTTCAACTTTATTATTTCAACTTACAACTTCAATCATAGGTTCAATGTTCCTTTTATTTATTTTTCCAATTAATTTATGAATATTCATGTTAGATTTGATTTCTTTTATTAATGCAATTTGAGGTATTTTCAGATTTAATTTTGCTTTACTTTATTTACATGAATGCTTTTGATTTAATTTAGAATTCTCTCTTTTGGCTTTGGTTAAGTAATTGGTAACGCTTGAGCTGTCAAATAAAGCAGTGGTTGAAATTAGGGGTTGCTCCAATAACTCTAGTCTTTCCATAGGAATTGACTAGGACCTGAGGATTAAGCTAATTAATCCACTTGATTTATCTTCATAGTTAGAGGTTAATAAAGTGGGATTAAAATCCAATTCTCATCACAATTGATAAGGATAGGACTTCCAGTTCTAATACCTTGCCAAGAGTTTATTTTATAGTTATTTATTTATTTTATTCTTCTTATCATTCAACATACTGGTTCCTTACTTTCAAAACTCCAATTTACAAAACTCATAACCAATAATAAGAACATACCTCCCTGCAATTTCTTGAGAAGACGACCCGAGGTTTAAATACTCGGTTATCAATTTTAAAGGGGTTTGTTACTTGTGACAACCAAAACTTTTGTAAGAAAGGTTGATTGCTTGGTTTAGTAACTATACTTGCAACGAGAGTTTACTATAACTTCTAAACCATCAATCTTCAGTTCTTCACTAACCCAACTTTTTTTGCATAATTCAAATAGAATTCCTGTGCCCACTACAACGAATCAAATCGCAATCCTACGTAGGAGATTTTCTCTAGGTGAATGCCAGTATGATCCGGCAACTGCAAATCATTCAGAAAAAATAACATTCAATGCCACACACACCTAAAAATTTGATTCCATTAATATTATAATAACAATAAAATACAATTCACACCTTATGACTCAATTCTGTATCATCATTTTTCAACGCAATAACATTTATAACAATTTCCACCAGCAATCGAAAACAACTTAATATAGCTAAGCGAATCCCCAAAAATGTATAACATAAAGATATAAGCATCCTCTATTCAACACCCAAAAACCTCTTCCAACATCCACTTATTCGTTGAGAACACCAATGTAAAACAAAAAAAAAATCCAATCATTTACATACAAAAATCCACTAAATTACTACAGAAGATCAAATAATAAACAAGAGTATCCCTCTTAATACCTCCAAAAAAAAAAATTAAACAAAGTTGCAATTAAACATACAACTTGCATAACAAAAATCCATGAAAAACACATCATATATCAAAGTTGTACCATCAGACTAGTATAAAAAAAAATCCACGCCAATTATACTACTAAACCACCACTTACCTTATCTACATGTTGAGTATCATCATCACTCAAATACGGGACATTGACTTCGATGCAATTAGAGTGATCACTCATATCATAGAAAGTGACATACAATCCTTCTTCACCAATTGATGGTTCCATTGACGCAACACTCTCAAACTGCCTTCAGCGTCAACAACTGCACCTTGCTCCTATGAATGTGAAACACTATGGCTCCACGAGAATCCCCTGATCACATTGCTGCTCGTTTAGGCGAGCCGTTTGGCGGTACGATGATGGCGCACAGGGGCGGAGCTTAGCAAGAATATGTAGAATTTCTTTTTGGACATCATTTGAAGTATACTTAGCATTTTTTGGAGCATTTTCCAAAACATTCTGTTTCACTCTTTCATTGTAAGATCCCAAAAATTTTAACATTTCCAAAAAGTTACCTCTGTTGCTTGAACTTTGGCTTTCATCATGTCCTCTGTATGCACAACCTTGAAATGTCAACCATCTAATGCAATCTATAGATGCTCCTAGTCGAATTCGATTCTTTTCAATCTCTTCTGATGTTTGCTTATGAAGAAGTCTGTCAATATGTTGTGATTGTTTCATCAAATCATCACATGATTTCAGCGCCTTATGATGGAATGAGTTAGGACCTTTGCCAATGTGATTCAAAAGAGCACATTCTTTTCCACTATTTACTTTCTTCCAATTCCTGAAACCATTCTCAATAAAAGCATTTGAACCCGTATTGATTGAAGGTTCCTTAGCAAAAAGAAAGCACGGAAAATAATATATAGCATCATCTTCTATAAAATATTCTAACCAAGATGGGAACAATTTAAACCATGAAGCTTGAAAGCGACGATGACTTTTATCACCAGAAAATGGATAATTATCAAGAATTAGCTGATTTGGCCCAACTTTAATATAAGCCCGACGGATTTCATCTCTTTTATTTGGAGGAAACCCCCTGATGGCGCATGCACGAGACGACGACAACTAGGGTGGGGTTGGGATGCAATCGCAGTGTGTACGTTGAATTTCTCGTTGACAGGACAGGTTGGATTAGAAATGAAGTCGGAAACTAGCGATGCGCGTTTGATCGGTCTGCACGGCGGCACGACGACGGCGCAAGTACCACAATAGCGACAACACTGAAGAAGGGTGGGGATGCGATCGTGAGCCTAGGGTTGGTACTCCTTGATGCAAACTACGTGAATGTGAAGTTAAATTTGGCAACTCTTATTTTTCAAATTTGTAATTAATGTTGATCATTAACATATTAAACATATTATTTTTAATAAAAAAAATAAATATTAATTATAGTTGTTAAAACTTGAGTGATTATAAGTTGTTCCCCAATACTTTTTCTTAAAATTTTGCCCTTAACAAGTATGACACGTGTTACCCAAGCCATTCTTAATTTCCTAAATTCTTCTTGTTAAATTTCTATAGTACAAGAAAATTTGTTCAATATCATTCTAAATTTCTTAAATTCTTATTGTTAAATTTCTACAGTGCAAGAAAACTTATCGCACTGTTTAGCTAAGCAGTGGCTTACACACATTAAATAGTTGAAATATCAAGTAGAGCTCGAAAATCAAAACCAGGTCATAATACCATGATCAAAATTCAAAAGCCAACTCTGAATGAAGTTGCCACTTAAATACAATTTATATCACTAGTAATATCGTTGATAAACATAAACCGAATGTTTTTCTCCATTGATCTTATAATCACCGAGTCTAAAAACATCTCGATGTGCTAGTTTTTAGTTGGCTAGTATTCTTTTGTACGTTGTAACACGGTTTCTTGCTATTCAAAATATCATTGTCTATTATCGTCACTACTGAGTATTCATTTCGAGGAACAAGTTTTAGAACTTACATGTTACAACCAATGGCAACAATTTCTCGACCGATTGGAGTTTATCATTCATGCCCCATAATCAACTTTCACTCCATTTACCTCTAGCAACTTAAGTTATTTGATTAGATGAGCAAATTTTATTAAAGTACACACTGCAACAATGGAATAGAAAGCATAATAAACAAAAATGACAAAATTCATTTGAAACACAAACTTCCTACTATCATTCTCAACTGTTATTAACCACTAAAACTTTGGAGGAGATAGCTAACTCCTACTCATAAGAAATCAACGCCGGCTTCCTTGTTTTTCTTTCAGATCTGCGTCCCTGAAAGTAAAAAGAGCAGCAGTTAGGCGTGTCATGAAAGGCATAGGAATAAGGAATAGTACTGTGAGTGTATGGCTACATTCAAGCCATCAAGCGAAACCCATACCTCTCTATGTGGTCAAGAATCAAAAGCCTGGGTCCAGGAGGGATCTTTACATCTCTGAGAGCACTGAAACACATCATAGAAAAATAAAAAACTTGGTTAAAAATAAAAAATAAAAAAAGAAGGTAAAAAAAATAAAATTATGCCTTGACTGAACTTCCTACCTATCAGTGAGTAAAGGAAGAGTGTTGTCTGTTAACAAGCCTCTCTTAAAATTCTTCTCATAACTCTGAAGGCCAAGGTTTTGCAGCATGCTTCTTGTTTTGATATAGTGAATATCTTCAGCAGGTGGTTGAGAAAACTTCTGTCCTATCTGCATGATTAATGAATAGTTATATACATGCTCCAAGGATAAACCAAATATAAACCTACATAACACATAACATCTGCAAACTTAGGCAAGCAAATCTAACTTACCACAAAGACAACTATAAAACAAAAAATTGAAGCTCAAGTAGGATCACAACCACCAGGCCTAAACAAGAGTTATCCCTAAAATCGTACCCACGAAGAGATAGAAAACAAACAAAGACCAGAACAAACCTTTGTAAAGACATATTTTCTTGCACAACTAAAGAGAAAAGATACATTTATTTTTACACCCACCTGGAAAAGTCCACCCTGAACAAGTGCAAAGAAAAGTCCAGAAGTGACGGCATTTGCTGCTTGGTTTGGTCCACCCATGCCGCTCACTAATGAAAACATGGCCCCAGAACCAAAAGCTGCCGCCATGCTGAAAATTACATAAGATTTATTTCAATAAGGAAGTCCAGAGGGAAAAAAAATTGAGAACCATTAAGCAAGTGGAAACGAATAAAGAGAAATGTTAGGGTACCAACACTTTTTATCGATATAAGCCAAATGGTCAACATCTTATTTTTATACTATTAGGATTTAGGGTTTAGAATTTAGTATTTAGGGTTTAGTGAAGACAACACCATATTTTTTGGATATCACGTATAAAAATATCTTTTCAGCCATGTATTGGCCAAAAATGATAAATTTTGTTGGTCATATAGCATTATTCATAAATAAAAAGCTTTCGTTGGGGAAAACATACAGCTAAACAAATGGTCTCCTTGAAAGAGCCATTTCATCGACTCTAATGGTCGATGTCTGTCCTGTTGGCAAGTTTATTATAACACCAGCATCAAAAACACCTTCAAATACATTATATACATTCACCCCTATGTCTGAACGAAATTTAAAACTTTGGCATTTAGGCCAAGAACACTTTCTCTAGAATTAGTTTAGCAAATATTTTGAAGCCACAAGAGTATCTAAGTTAGTATCAATATAGTATTCTAAGTTTCTAACCAAAAACACACACAAATATCTACTGAACAACTTTAACAAATCATCATCATCATCATCATTAATTAGCCCCCTTTGGGCAATCTGATGACATTTGAATTTGCCTTAATTTGGGAAGAATGACAAATGGACAGCTTAAAAGTTAAAATTCACTTATTCACTCATTCAGAATTGGGCGATACTTAATTATTTATTGCTATGTACTTTTCCCAGAACAAAAATATTCTTTCCAATTTTCCATAGTAAGGCTAGTATCATTTCACCCATAAATAACTTTAGGTACAAGCTTATTGAGCCAGTGTCACTAAAATAACGAGAGAGCTTATGTGAAATCTCACCTGGACTGAACATCTTCCTTGCCCCTTAACCTTTTCAACACACACGAAATACCGGCGTTGACTCCAGTCATGACAGCAAAGTTACGAGCTTGAATTAGAGGACCTCCAGAAAGAGCCTACAATCAGAGTTAAACAAAATCATGTTACTTGCACACAACAATTCTAGAAAGAACTCTATGAAAAACCTAAAGATTTCATATTCCATAAGGAAAAACCTTGGCCTACTTAATTAAGTCAACATGAATGAATGATTACACATTAGATTGAAATTCAACCATTAAATTCCCAACAAATAAAAGGACCTAGATTGAAAAAGTCAACTAAGGATAACCGGGTAGGAAAATTAAAAGCAACGATTTTAGAACCCTAAAAGAGAGAAAGAGGAAAAGGAACCTGAGCTTGCTTGAGAGATGCCATGGCTTGGGGGTTGAGAGAGGCGTTAGGTGGAGGGGTGGGAAAAGTTGCGGCGGAGTCGGCGGTGAGTGTTCCCATGAAGGCGCCTATGGCGGCACCCTGGGCGGCGCTGGTGGTGGTGACTACGGCCGCCTCGACGGCAAGGGACTGGCGCGAGAGCCATACTCGGAAGCGGGTCTCAAGCTCCTTGAATCGACCTTGGAGCTGTTCAATGGGGTTCTGAAGGTGCTGAGGCAAAACCTTAGCCACCATCACTCCCTGCTTCCCTTGTTCCATTTCTCGCGTAAATTCTTGGGTGCCGCACCTAAGCGAGAGAAGAGAACAGAAGAGAAGAAGGAATAGAGATAGATATTTTTTTTATGATAATGGGAAATATGGATAAGTAAAAACGTTATGCGCCTATGTATGTATATATAATGTATTTTTAAGGTTAATTATTTAAATAATCCCAAAAATTTTAAAACCGGACTGATTAATTTTTTAAATTTTATTTTAATAAATAAATTAATTTTCAGTTTATTTTTTAATAAAATAATTATTTAAATCAGTCTTAACAATTTTAAAGTGAATATTTTAATTTTAAAAAAAATTAATATAAATTTTTAATATTTTTTTCATTGAGACATAACTAAATTTATATTATAAATATATACATAAAAATTTAA
>NC_029794.2:95737160-95759696 GCF_000816755.2 Arachis ipaensis
CTAATATTTTATATATTTGTGAACTATTTTTTATTAATTATTAAAAGAAGAAAATGAAAATTACCACCTGTTTGTTCGCCCTATCAGGCTACCAGACAAGACCGACACCTTCTCTTTCAATGGGAATCGGTGCCCAATTCTTTGCCTGATTAGCCGCTACTGCTATTACTACTCTTTTATGTGCACTTTCCACAAAAAAAATTTTTGGAAAACATTTTAATAAAATGCAAACATAAAGAAATGAATTTTTAAATATTGTTAGTAACTTATTGCAGTGTAAAACAACTTATTATTATAAATATTTATATTTGCTGCTCATTTTGCAAAACTTTTTACCGTAATAATGTGCTACACCAACAATTTTGGTCAAATGAATAATCTTATACATTAATTTGTCTCGGACCAATTCTTTAACAATCTTATATATTTTTCCCGGCGGCGAAAAAACGCCATTGACTATTGATTCTGTTTATCACGGTATATTATTTTATCATCAACCATATATTAAAAAAATATTTAGGAGATAAAGGTACCGCTAATCAATATTGAATAAACTGTTATGATATATTTTAGGTTTTTTTTTATAGTTTCGCAAAATTTTTAATTAGGTCCCTATACTTTTTTTTTTAATTGAGTCTTTATACTAAAATTTTTTTAATTAGATCATTTTTAGTAGTAATTGGCTTAATTGTATAGGGATCCAACTAAAAAAAATAAATTGGTACAAGATCCCAAATAAAAGGATAAAAAAGTGTAGGGATCTAATTAAAAAAAATTGGTACAAAGATTCAATTAAAAAAAAAAGTATAAAAACTTAATTAAAAATTTCACAAAACTATATAGACCAACAAAATAATTAAACCTATATTTTATTATAGAATTTGAATAACAATTATAAAATATGAATTTGTCAAAAACATATCATTTGCCACTTAAAATTACAAAATGATAATGAAATATTAAAATTACAAAATAATAATGAAATTTTATGCAATTAAATGGTTTATAAAATTTTAATTTTATCAATTACATCTTTAAAATTAATAAATATACACCACATTTATTTTTAACTCAGTTTTTATTAGTGAATCACTAACCACATAATGAATGGACACATCTTGGTCTATATTCTCTTCTTAATCTTCTTTATTGGCAACCCTTACTCTACACCACATCATTATCATTATATCCTCCTCGTTATCACTATCACTACCAGCATTGCCATCGTCACAAATTCACAATTGTCATCACCAATGTATCACCTCTTTTCCTCTTCTGTACCTCTTTCACTGTTAGAAACAAGAGAGCAATCTAAAGAAAGTGTTTTGTGTATTATACAATCTGAGAATTAGTACAATGTACAAGGGGTATATATAGCTACTAGAAGAATCAAAGTAATAAAAGCATAGAATCCTACAATTAATATACAGATACGCTATATAAATACAAATGATACTAATTGATCTAATTTGATTCTAATTATTCTCTTAACATCCCCCCTCAAACTCAAGTGGGAGCTAAGGATACCATCTTGAATTTGGATAATAGAGTCCGGAAATGAGTCGGATGATGAGCCTTTGTGATGATATCAGCAGTCTGATCTAGTGTGCCAACAGCGATGAGACGAACAGCATCAATAAGGATACGTTGCCGAATAAAGTGACAGTCAATCTCAATGTGTTTAGTGCGTTCATGAAACAATCATTATGGGCAATTTGAATAGCACTGCGGTTGTCACAAAAGACATCAGTTGGGGATAACTAAGGAGCACCCAAGTCTTCAAGAAGCCAACGAATCGAGATAACTTCAGCAGTGGTATCAGCGAGAGCACGATATTCAGCTTCTGTGCTTGATCAAGCAGTGAATGTTTGCTTCTTAGCTCGCCAGAAAATGAGAGAGTCGCCAAAAAACAAACAATAGTAGTGGAAGGACGATCAGTGGGATCACCAACCCAATCAGCATCTGAGTATCACCCTGAAGGGATAAAGATGAATGGGCAGAAAAATAAAGGCCATGAAATAGGGTGCCTTTGATGTAACGAAGAATGTGAAGAATTGCCGCATAGTGAGTAGTACGAAGAGCCGACAAAAACTGGCTAAGAACATGAACCGAATAGGCGATATCTGGTCGGGTGACAGTTAAGTAGACGAGTCCTCCAATGAGCTGTCGATAAAGAGTAGGATTATCCAAAACAGTGCCATCCATAGGAGTAAATTGAACATTAAGCTCAAGAGGAGTAGACTCAGTGCGACTATCTGTAAGTTTGGCTCAAGCAAGAAGATCTGAAGCATATTTAGCTTGAGAGAGATAGATGCCATCATCGGTGGATATGACTTCTAAACCAAGAATGTAGCTGAGAGAACCAAGATCTTTCATCTCAAAAGTACGGTGAAGGGACGCCTTGAGATCAGAGATACTATCAACATCATCTCTAGTAATGATCATGTCATCAACATACAAAAGTAAAAGAATAACTCCACGTTCGCTTTTACGAATAAAGAGAGCATTCTTATAAGGGCTGCAAGTGAAACCAAGATTGCATATGGTAGTGCTGAACTTGTCAAACCATTCACGAGGAGCTTGCTTAAGTCCATAAAGTGCCTTGCGAAGGAGACAGACCTCACTAGAAGGACAAGGATATCCCGGAGGTGGTTTCATATAGACTTTTTTTTTAAATCTCCATTAAAAAATATATTCTTCACATCCATCTGACTGAGAGACCATTTTTTAACCGCAGTAATGGCAAGGAGAGGTTGAACAGATGTAAGACGAGCAACAGGAGCAAAAGTCTCTTCATAATCAACACGATACTTTTGTCTACAACCTTGAGCAACCAATCATGCCTTATAACGATCAATAGAACCATCAGAGTGAGTCTTGATCTTGTATACCCATCTACTACTCACAACTTCTTGATCAGAAGGAGGATCAACCAAATCCTAAGTGTGTGTTTTTTCAAGTGCTTGAATTTCTTCCTGCATTGCTTGTTGCCAATTTGGATTGGTAGAGGCTTCTCGAAATGACCGAGGTTCATGATGATGAAGAATAGTAGAAAAACAGTGATAATAAAGAAGATAAGGAAGTGGATTTCTTACCCTAGAAGAACGGGTGGAGGAAGGAGGCATGACAGCAGGAGCAGGAGCATCGTCCGGTCTGGAATTATCGGGAGATGGAGAAGACGGAAGAGGAGGGGACTCGATGGATGGACTTGAGGTAGACACTGTAGTATCATCACTAGGAATAAGAACAACATCGAGGTTAGTAAAAAATAGTGACGGAGTAGAAGGAATGGACTCAAAAGAGAAAAAACTAGAGAACATGTGATGCTCCCAAAAGACAACATGACGAGATATACAAATGCATTGAGAGATAGGATTCCAACAATGATAACCCTTATATTCAGAATCATACCAAGAAAACAACACATGCGAGCCCGAGGTTCAAGCTTATTATGTTCATGAGGTTGAAGAAGGACAAAGCAAACACAACCAAAAACATGGAGAGAACTGTAATCAGGAGAAGTATGATAGAGACGCTCAAAGAGAGTAGTGTTACCAAGAACAGAAGAAGGGAGTAGATTGATAACATGAACAGCACTGAGAACAGCTTCACCCCAATCACGCTCAAGACAGGAAAAAGAAATAAGCATCACACGAACAGAATCAAGAATATGACGGTGTTTACGCTCAGCTCTGCCATTTTGTTGAGAGGTACTAGGACAAGAAAACTCAGACAAAGTACCTTGTTTAGCGAGAAAATTTAAAAGTTTGGAGTCACGATATTCCATAGCATTATCCCGTGTGAAGATTTTAATGACCTTTAAAAACTGAGTTCGAATCATAGTGACAAAGTTAATATAAATCTGAGGCAGCTCATGATGATTGATGTAGAGAAAGTGGTAATCGGAGATGGGGAATTCATTGGGTTTTAGGAGATATTGAGATCTCCGAATCAAAACATGTTTATCTCTTCCTCAAGCAATGCGTTCATTGAATTTTGCTTGGCAATCTTATATGATTGGATCCCAATCCCTTGGCTCACCAATTCTCTCTAAAAACAAACAAATTCCCAATCCCTTGGTTTAAATGTTCATAAGAAGAGATGATGCTCGATCACTGATTATACCACACAGTTTCATGAATCACAATTTGGTAGGATTACATGTCACAATATCCATCCAAACCCCAATCCAATTCACTGTGAGAAAGTTTCTCTAGCATGAATCCTCCATTCCTTTCCCAAGGTTCCGAAAGATTCCAATTATGGGTAGTTTCTTTCCCAAGACAACTACCCAATGGAATTAGATCGAGAAGCTTCCTAACAAAATTCAAGAGAAAAGATTGAAGAAAATCTTCATGTTTGAATGATTTAAGACAAGCATGACTATTTGGCCCAAATGATTACTTAAGGCTCAAGAAAATGCATAAAACAACTAAAAATAACAGAAAAATGCTAGTGAAACTAGCCTAAGATGCCTTGGCATCAATGATTAGTCATCAAATATACCCAAGTAAAACGTGAATAATCATCAATAAATACTAAAAAGTATCGAGCCCCTCCCATAGAAGTGGTGGGAGCGGGCCCCAAACATCAAAATGAATAAGATCAAAAGGAGAGCAAGCAATAGATGAATTATTATAAAAGGCAGGTTGTTTTGCAGTTTGACAAGAAATACAATCAAAAGACTCATTTTGAACTTGACGTAAAACACCTGTAGACATGAGAGGACACAATTTTCCTAAGGAGCTGTGGGCAAGACGACGGTGCCACAAGTGAAGAGTAGATGGAGAGGAAACATCATAGATATTTGACGTAGAGGGAACATGAAGGTTCTCGAGCTCAAACAAACGTCCGACCTTACAACCAGTCCCGATGATCTTTCTCGTCTGACGATCCTATACACGACAACCAGAAATAGAGAAAGTAACATTAAAATCGAGTTCAACAAGTTGACCGACAGAAATAAGATTAAAATTCAATTTTGGAATAAAATAAGTATTAGGAAGATGAATATTGGAATGTGAAATAAACCCTTGATGTGTTGCATGCAGGAGGGAACCATTAGCTGTATTGACAGAAGGTGCATTTGTAGTAGTAGACAATGACGAGAAAAGATGACGCAAAAGAGCAGCAGGGGTATTACCTGGAGGGGTGGAAAGAGTAGCAAGGGTATTACTAGAAAAAAGGGGAGTTGCTTAAGAAGAGATTCAATGTCTAATGGAGACACAGAAGGGGTGTTGAGAGAGGTAGAAGGGGTGGACTCAGTAGCAGGAGCAACAGTAGAAGCAGGCATATGCGGAGAGTTGTTAGGACGAGGTTGATACTTGTTCTGATCCGAACGTGGCGGTCTAGTAGGACAGGTAGTAATCAAGTGACTCGAGAGCTTACAATAATGGCAAAATAGTTTCGAGCAATTGGACCCAATGTGACCTTTTTGTTTGCACTTACGACATTCAATAGAGGATCAGTCGGAGAAGGAATGCCCATAATGATTACAGTTTCGACAGATTTTGTCTTTTTTGTCGGTGGCAGCAAAGACAGTTTCACTCTTAGAACGAGTCAATCCCAAGTGCATTTCTTCAGACTTAAGATGGGGAAGAGCATCTTCAAGACTAGGCAAGGGGTTCTAATGAAGAAGAGAAGCCCTAACTGGCTCATAGTCATCGGTAAGTGCCATAAGAAATTGGATGAGACGTGTCCGGTTCTGATAATCCTCATATACCTTAGCATCAGTGGAATCTTTAAGAACAGGCTCACAAGAGGTCAATTGATCCCAAATAATTTCCATCTGAGCAAGAAAATCAAAAACTACTTGGCCACATTCTTGCTTAAGGCTATAAGCTCCTTTAGCAGTTGGTATTGATGAGAGAGATTAGAAATAGTGTAACACTTTGCCAAATGATCCCATACCTCTTTAGCAGTTTCAAAACGCCCAAACTGTAAAAGAATGCCAGGAGTATAAGTGTTTCAGAACCGAGTGATAATCTGGTGATTTTTACTATCCTAATTTTCCAATTTCTCTGTAAAGTCCTTCTCAGCATCCTCCTTAGATTTGGAGGTCACAGTTGGCTTAACAGGACAAACAATATCACCAGTCACATATCGCCACAATTTTCATCCTTTAAGAAATCCTCGCATAACTTCAACCTAATGAGCATAGTTGGAGCCATTAAGGACAACAGAAATAGGCTGGAAAATATCTGGTTTCTCCATAATAATAGAAACAAAGGTGAAAAAGAGAAGAAATGGAAAATTTGGAACAGATAATGAGAAAACGGATGGCAAAATCGGAAAGAGCTCACTAAAAAATCTCAAGGAGGGTCCCACTGCCTGCCACGTCAGCTGCCACGTTGGATGACACGTTAGCAAGAGAGGACATGTGGCGCTGCGTGATTGGGTGTGGAGAACACGTCAGCTGCTGACAGGGCGGGAGCGCTATGCAGGTAGCGAAGCGGATTGGGTCGGGCGCGCAGGTCGAACATGGGTCGGGGAAGCTTCTGGCTGACACATGGCTGGCGCGGAGCCGTTGATCTGGGGCACTGATCTAACGGCGTTGGAGGCGTCTGGAGGGAGAACTAGTGCACGCAGACAGGCAACTTTGATCGGCGCGTCTGGCAAAGTCCGGCAGTGATTCCGGTGGCGTTGGAAACCTTGCAACGAGGAGAAGGCGAGGGTGGTGGCGGTGACGAACCAAGGCATTGGGAAGATGTCAAAAAATGAAGACAAAGCACAGCTGGAGAAACAAAATAAGGAAGCTAGAAACCAATTATTTCTGGAAATAAAAAAAATCTAAGCTCTTGGTACCATGTTAGAAACAAGAGAGCAATCTAAAGGAAGTGTTTTGGGTATTATTCAATATGAGAATTAGTACAATGTACAAGGGGTATATATAGCTGCTAGAAGAATCAAAGTAATAAAAGTATAGAATCCTACAATTAATATACAGATACGCTATATAAATATAAATGATATTAATTGATCTGATTTGATTCAAATTATTCTCTTAACATTCACACCATCGTTGTGATCACTATTTTCACACGCGTTACTATTATTGTTAATTCTTTTCCTCTTATTTGTCTTCACTTTCATTCCTTTCTATTGTTATTTTGTTATTAAAGATATTGTTTTTGTAGTGCTGGTGATGGTAATGACATCACCATTTTTCTGAAAAATAAATATTTTGGTGCATGGGTTAGGCTAAAAAATTTGGTTATGGATTGATTATTGGTGTTTTAGTTGAAAATGGGTGCAGTGAGTATATTTATAAGTTGTTGGACGTGTCAAATGGAGGCTACAACACGCGGGGGGCGTGTTGCATGCAGCACGTGGAGGGCGTGATTGCCACGTGATGAAGGCTGGTTGCTTGGGACTGCAGCATGTGGGGGGCGTATTACACGTGGCTTCTTCTCATTGGTTGATGAAGCAACAGGTGGAAGGCGTGCTGAGTCAGCACATGGGGTGGGGGGGGCGTGTTGCCACCAAGGTTCTAAAAATTGAACCGGACCGGCCAGTTCGACCGGGTTAACTAGAAACCGGTCATCTGGCCAGTCCGGTTGTCCTATAAAATTGGCTAAAAAACCGGCTGAACCGGCGATTAACCGGTGAGCCGACCAAACCAGCCAGGTTTTTTAAGGATCCGATTTTTTTATATTCTCCAGAAACGGTGTCGTTTTAACGCCTTGAAAAAAAAACAAAAACGAAGAAAACCCAATATTAGACTTCCAACCCATTAAGGCATTAACACCCAGGCCAGTCCCAATTCCCTTTCAAGTTTCCACCCTCATTCACTCACTACCTAACCCTATCAGCAATACTGCCGTCGCCGTCAGCCCCAGCCTACCTCCTCGTCGTGAAGCCCACCAGCCACCGTCAGCCCCCAGCCGCCGCCACTCTTCTCTTCCTCACTGTCTCTATGCTCGTCGCGAAGGAACTCCAACCATCCCTACCATCTCTGTTCTCTTCATCATTCGTCTTCTCCTCGTTGTCGCAAAGAGTTGCTCGGTCATCATCTTTTTAGCGCGCTCTCTCTCTCTCTCCCCCTATCTCTGTCCGATTAGAGCGTCCTTCGTCGAGCTCTCTCTCGCTCTCTCTGTACGAGAAGAACTTCCCTTCCTCCCTTGCCGTCACTTCCTTTCCTCCCTCGCCGCCGATAAGTATTGCTGCCACAATTTATTTTTGCTTATGTGGTTAATAATGCCGATTCTGAGTTACTGGGTTTAGGGTTTGTCATTCTGAGTTATTGATTTGGTTAATTTTTGCTTATTTTGTGAAATTTTCTAGAAAGAATTTGTTATTGCTGAGTTGCTTGTTTTGCTTATTCTGTTAATCTGGTGTTGAAGAGCTCGAGATGTGGTGATGAATGCGGAAATGTTCAAGAAGAATAATATCTCGGACAATGCTGCTAAGTGCTTAATGTACACTTTATTGGCTTGTTTAATTTAACATGCTTTTTATCTTCACCTTTCTTTCATAGAAAATGACTAACAGAATTTTGGGGAGTGAACCTAAAGCACGGTCCCATTCATCTATGAAGTGCTCAATGAATCCGTTTTTACTTGTTTTGTTTATTTGTTATGCATGTTCCTTCATTTCACTTTGAAACTTATGGTAGTGTCCAGAAAAAGCTAACCATATAGGAAAAAAGATCATGCTTTAAATTCACACTGTTTAATACTTTGTCCAAAGTGCAACATGGAGGAATCTTTTGAAACTAGGTCTATTTATATTTGAGAGTTTAGATTGATCAAGATTTTTTAGTTATCAATTTTGATGATTGAAATTGTTTGTGAACTTCTATTATTAAATTATAGATAATTTATTATGTGAAATTGTGAAATTTTGAATTTTATTTAGTTAGAAATGATTGAATTTATATATTTAAAATTATATATAGATTTTTTAATAATTTTATTTAATATTTAATTAAACTGGTTGAACCCCGATTAAGCTCCGGTCGAACCAATGAACCTGTGAACCAGTGACCTTACCGGTTTATTGACCGGTCTGGTTCTCGCAACCTTGGTTGCCATATGTCTCAGTTTGGTTGATTGGTGATGCAACATATGGAGGGCGTGTTGAGTGCTCTGATGAGTTCATATTTGACGATAATTTTTTACTTGAATTAGATGGATTTCATCACATAAACTCACACTTAACCACCAAAATAGCATACTTTTGTGTTTGATCCCTAAATTGGACTTAAATGTGAAAACATGCGTTTTTGGGCTTAAATTAGTGATTTTATTTCCACTTTTATGCCATTCGATGCCATGACCTGTTTGCTGAGTGATTTTAGGTCCTAGAGGCAAGTTTGGCAAGGCAAAAGTGCAAGGAAGCATGTACAAAGGGAGAACACATGAAGAAAACAAGAAGGAAGCACATACTGGAGTGTGCGTGCGCACAATCCTACGTGCGTGCGCACAAGAAGAAATTTAGTATGTGTGCATGCGCACAACCCTCTGTGCGTACGCACAAGTGAAAATTCAGTATGCGTACGCACATGTCCCTGCGTGTGACTTCATTAATGAAGCACGCGGCTCGGGATTTTGGGGCTCTTTTGGCCCAATTTTGGAAGGCTAAAGCTAGTTTTGAGGTGCTATATCAAGGGACATCATTAACATATGAAGAGACAAGCTTTCATTAGGACTTAGAACTTTATTTTTACAATTTTTCATATTTCTAGGAGTAGGAGTAGTGTAGGGTAGTTTTCTTCATTTCTTCCCTAGGGTTTCATTTCCATCTCCATTGTAGCATTTTATAGCAAGCTTTGATTTTGGATTTTGCTCATCTTTTGTAAGTACTCTTTAATTTCCTCTTTAATTCCACTACTTTTATTTTTATTTTCTTATGATTCAAGATACTTTGTTTATATATGCAATTTTGGGTTTCTTGAAGTTTTGACTGATGAATTTAATGTTTTATGCTTTATATGTGCTTGTTTGATTGTCTATTGTTGATATTGTAAATAGTTTGGTCATAGTTTTCATTTTCCTTTGTAATTTCCTATGTTTTGGTTTTACGCCTACCAAGTGTTTGTGAAAATGCCACTTGGTAATTTTGAGTAACTTTTCACACCTTGGCTTGGGATTTGAGTTCCTAGGATACTAGAGTCATAATGTCCGACATTTAGTGGCAATTCTTGGGTAGTTAGTTGACTCTTGTTTCCATTGACGCTAGCTTTTTACTAATTAATTTGGTAAGTTAGCTAGGACTTATGGATTAAGGTCAATTATGCTTGCTTGACTTACTCCTCGATGTTAGGTGTAGACGAAGCGAGATTGACTCATCATAGTTGCCATAGTTGTTGTTATGATGATGATAGGATTCCTTAGATCGTCATTCCCAAGTCAAGGCTCTTTTATGTATTTATAGCATTTTCACTAGTTTTGGTTTTATTTCCTTTTTATTACATTGATTCCAATTTTGATAATTTCTTAGTTCTTTTATTTCTTAGTTCTTTTAATCTTTCGTTCTTTGATTTCAAAATCCCTTTTTCTCACAACCGAAAGCGTAACATTTCAATTACATCCTAGGGAGAACGACCTGATGTTTCATTACTCTCGGTTTATGTTTTGTAATTGAAAAATCTAAACTTTGATTTGAGCATTACTCGTTGGCTTGGAACTATACTTGCAACGAATTATTTTGTGAAAATTCTATGCCGACGGTTTTGCTCTTTCAAGTTTTTGGTGCCGTTGCCGGGGATGCAATTGGTGTTATATCTTAGGTTGTTGTAAATATGTTGATAGTGTAAATATCTTACTTCTTGGTTGTTTGGTTGTTTTTGTTAATATCTAGGTGTTTATTTTTCTTGTTTGTTGATGTCTTTTACTTTTATTTTCTACTTTCTCTATGAGCTATCACCCTTGTTGCTTGGAGCTTGGTTGTGAGTATTTTGTAGGGTACGATAAATTCAAATTGGGATTGCATCATGGAGTGGGAGAATCAAATGAGGAAGGGGCAACCTCCTCCATACTACGGAACCAATTGTGTATGAGCAACACTCATGGCAAACACCTCCCTCACACTACAATGAGCCAAACCCTCCCCTATGTGACTACCAAATCCAAACATATGAAGGATACCCCATACATACCCTCCAACCACCAAACTTTCAAGCACCACACCATACACCTCCATGGAATCAAAATGTCTATACACCTTGCCACTAACCATATGAACCATCACCCCCTATCACGCCACCTCAATAACCTCACCCACATAACACACCTTCCAACTATACAACCCTTCTCCCAACCTTTGAACCTTCTCTTCCATCCAATTGTGAAGTTTTCCAACCCTTGCCCCAAGAATAACAAGACCTTCAAGCTTTTCTCCAAGAGCAAGAAGAGTTTTGAAAGAAGCAAGGGGAGTTCATGGCTACCATAGCCAAAGCGGTTAACTGCTTGACCTTACTACGCTCAAGCAATCAAGACATTCCCCTTGAGGAATGTGGAGGAGCAACGAAGGAGTGTAGAGAGGAGGAGAACATGGAGTCTCAAGGGAAATAAGAAGAGCTAGGACAAGAATTGCAACAAGATGAGAAAGGTAACACAAGTGAACCGGAAGAGGTAAATGGAGAATTGAGGGAGTTTGATCAAGAAGTGGATTGCATCATCAATGATTTTTTGTCCACCTTGGTCAACCCCCTCAATGATCTTGAGGAAGCTTTCCCCTTGGAGTTTGAGAGAGAAAGAGAAGAGCTAGAAAAGAGTGGTGAAGAAGAGGTGATCACCCAGGAAGTGGAGGCATTCATGCAAGATTCCAATAGGGTGACTTCAATCCAAGGGCAATTTGAGTGGGTAACAATTTTCTCCATGAACGTTATAGGCTCATACCAATATGCTCTCTTGGAAATGGATCACCAACTTAAGGTGATTCTTAGAGTGTTGAATGTTGAAGGAGTAGGTGTTGGTTGCCAAAGGAATTCAAGGCATAAATGGTGCAAGATTCAATTAGGAGGAGTCCAACATTCAAGTGGGTGTTTCAAAGGTGCTTGGGAAGGTTGTTCATCCAAGGGCACAAGTGAAAAACAATAAGAGGATGATAGAGAAACCAAAGTGTGGGATCCGGACATACAACTCTACAACCAACAATCTTCGTTCCCAATTGCTTGCTTGAGGTTGCTTGAGAGCTTAATGTATTTCGTTTGGGATCCTGGAGGATCTTAGAAGAGCAAGCATTGTTGGCAACTCAAGGATAGATGGAAGTACAAGCCTCCTTGATGAGAGCTCCAACCAAAAGTCCAACTTGAGGACTTAAAACCAAAGTGCTAGGTGGGAGACACCCGACCATGGTAATATCCTTTCAACCTTCCTTTCTTTTAGTTTTTGTTGATTGAATTTTGTCTCTTTGATTAGCTTAATTTGATTGCATTCTAGGTTTAATTTAGTTGCATTTTATGTTTGATCATGTGTTTTTGAAGAATGATGTATTTTGGACTTGAAACCTTTGATTGATATCATGGTTGGTGCCTTAGAGGCATTAAAAATGTTGCAGGAACAGAGCATTGTGCGTACGCACAGTCTTGTGCGTGCACACAGGTCCCCTAATTTTCGCCATGTGTGCGTGCGCACAGACCTGTACGTACGCACACTAGTTGTTATGTGTTCTGTTCACAGCGCTTGCACATCCTGTGTGAGCGCACCCTAGCACATTTTCATTTTGTGTATACGCATGCCTCCCTGTACGTACGCACACATGGTCCTTTTGCTTAAAAAAAACTCTTCTGTGCTGTGCACAGCTTTGAGCGTACGCACACATAATAACACCCATCCTGCCAGGAGCGCATGCACGTTCTGTGCGTATGAACGCCTCCAATTTTTGCTGGTGTGCGTACGTGATGCGTTTGCATCTTAGCTAGATTAGCTAGTTAGTTTAATTAATTTTAGCTTAGTTTCATGCATTTTCTTTGAAATAAACAAGCACTTTGATGAATTTATCTTCATGCACTAATGTGTCAAGGACTAAATGACTTTTGATCAATTCTATGCAATTAACTCAAGAAAATGTTGAATGAATGAATTATTAGAATTAGTAGCATAAGGGGACAGAGCTTTGATGCAATTTTGTTCTGTGATCATGACAGGGGAAGAAGCGCCTTTGGCGCTACGTTCTCTTCCAAGAACGCTTCAAAGTCCAGGATAGTGCTACGTTCATTTGAAGAGCGCTACGTTCTCCTGCATAGCACCATACATGACCAAGATAGCACCTTTGGTGCTACGCTCTCTTTCAAGAGCGCTCTGTGTATCCAGGAGGAGCGCCTTTGGCGCTACGTTTTTGCCAAAGAGCGCCTGCGATAGAAATGGAAAAATTTAGCTGGCGATGCGTACGCGTGGGTGACGCGTACGTGTGAGAGTGCTAAATTTAGCTGGTGACGCGTACACGTGGGTGATGCGTACGCGTGAAATTAACATTTTTGAATACCACGCGCATGCATGGATGAAGCGTCGGCGAGAAAGTGTTATTTTTGAAAGGCCATGCGCACGCGTGGGTGACGCGTACGCGTGAAAAGTGCTAAAAATAGTGATGACGCGTACGTGTGAGTACACGAGCGCTACACCCTCTCAAAAATGCTACGCCAGCCTGAGAGCAGAATTTTCCATGAACTAAAAAGCCCACTTTGAAGAATTTCCAAGTACACTTGAAGAAGCGAGTACACTAGTATAAATAGGTGGCATCTTGAATTATTGGGGACTTCTTCTGGATCTTCTTTTTCAGCTTCTTTTTCTTTTAGATCGTTTTGTACTTTTGCACTTTACTTTTTGCTAAGACTTTATATCACTTTCAGTTTTCACTTTTGATTTACAGTTTTCTTTTCTTTTCCTTCTGATGTTTAGTTTAATTTCCAGTTTTAGATTTCTGTTTGTACTTGGAACTATGAGTGACTAAACCCCATTTTCACTAGGGGGATGAGCTCTGTTGGTTTTCATACTTCTTTTCTTCTCAATTCAAGTTGATTTATCTAAGAGGAGACTCTTGTTCTTCACAGATTCAATTACTATCGAGAGAGGGATTGAATCTATTTGAATTGTGTGATGAACTTGAGCAAGGAGTCATAGAATTCAGTTTGGAGTTTATCCTCTCATAATTCTCTTGATTGGTATATTCTGGGTTGGTATGTGAGATGTAACCACTCTGAATTGAAATCCTGGGAATTGTGTGGTAGTTGGGATTAGCAATTGTTCTTCACCTCTTCTCATGAGCAATTAGATCAAGAGATTGGCAATTGTTTGTGATAAGAGAAATTGAATCACCAAGAGATAGGGATCCAATTATTCACAATCCGCCATAGATCTATTCACATGATTGAGAAGGAATTGATCACTGATAAACCCCATTTGTAGGGTTTATCTTATGCTTGATTTAGGGAATTTTATAACCTTTTACCCACATTTATTCAATGAAATAGCATGCTTTCATGATTGTCTCCTAATTTGTGCTTAAGAGTGAAAAACATGCTTTCTAGGTCTTAAAATAGCTAAATTTAATTTACCTTGATTCCATTAGATACTTTGATATGTTTGTTAAGTGATTTCAGATTTAGGAGGCAAAGGTTGGATCAAGGGAATGAAGGAAAAGCATGTAAAAATAGAGAACTCATGAAGGAATGAAGAAATCGCAAAAGTTGTCAAGCCGATCTCTTTGCACTCAATCGACCATAACTTGAGCTACAAAGATCCAAATGATACGGTTCTAGTTGTGTTGGAAAGCTAACATCCGGGGCTTCAAAATGATATAAGATTTACCATAGTTGCATCGCGCATAGGGGCACGCACATGCACGGTACGCGTACGCGCCGATGGGTGCACATGATTCACTTAATGCAACTCGTGGCCAACGATTTTAGAAGCCTTGTGGGCCCAATCCAACTCATTTATGATGCTATTTAAGCTAATATTTGAAGGGTAATTAACATACTTTGGATCATTAGTCATAGTTTAAGTTTTAAAAGTAGTTAGAGTTAGTTTCTAGAGAGAGAAGCTCTCTCTTCTCTCTAGAATTAGGATTAGGTTTAGATCTAGATCTAGCTCTTCTTCTCTCTTCTAATTTTCCTTTTTCTTCCCTAGTTGTTCTCTTGTAGTTGTAGAATTCTTCTTCTCTTGTAATTCCTTTGTATTGTTAGTTGTAGTTTATGAACTTTTTTTTTGTAGATCTACATTTCTTCTTCAATGCAATTGGTAAGTTCCTTGTTGTGTCATAATTGTTTTCCTTTTCTATTGTTGATCTCTTGCTATTCTAGTTAGATCTCTCTTTAATTCTTGCAATCATGTTGTTTACTTTTATTGCCTTCTATATGTTTGATGAAATGATTCTTCTAGTTGTTAGTTAGATTTTGTTCCTCTTGTCATTGATTTACCATGCTTTTCTTTTGTGCCTTCTAAGTATTTGATGAAATGCTTGGTTGGATTTTAGAGTAGATTTTAGTGCTCTTGGCTTGGGAAGGTAACTTAGGAACTCTTGAGTTACTAATATCCAAGTGATTGACGATTGGGAGCTATTAACTCTAGATCTCACTAATTGATTTGGTGGAGAACTAGGACTTAAGGACTTGGATTGACATAGCTCATTTGACTTTCCTTTAATAGTTAGAGGATGACTTAATGGGGTTGGTCCTTGCCAATTCTCATGTTGTGGTTAGTGATAGTAATAGAGATCCTTGATCACCAAACCTTGCCAAGACCTTTCTAGTTGTTAGTTTATTTCCTTTACCATTTACTTTTCTTGTTTCTTATAAAAAACTCCAAAACATAACTCATAACCAATAACAAGACACTTTATTGTAATTCCTATTTAGAACGACCCGAGGTTCAATACTTCGGTTTATAGATTTTAAGGGTTTGTACTTGTGACAAACAAATTTTTGTGTGAAAGGATTGTTGTTGGTTTAGAAACTATACTTTACAACGGGGATTCATTTGTGAAATCTAAACCATCAAGAATCCGATCATCAAAATGGCGCCGTTGCTGGGGAATTAGAATGGTGTTGTGTTATTGGTTATTGTATATATGTGAATATTGTGAATAGCTTTATTTTTGGATTGTTTGTTAGTTTTTGTTAGTTTTAGAAATCTATTAGTTTTGTTTTTATTTGTTACTATAAATTCTCGTCCTTGTGGTTTTGGATATAGTTATGACTATGTTGTAGGTGATGGAAACTTGAGTGATGTCTCACATTATGGGAGAGATGAACACTTGAGAAGGGAGCCACATCCATATGAGCAATCACCATGGCAACCTCCTCATTCAAAACACTATGATGGTAATCCCTCCTATAATGCATATCATTCCAATGAATATGATGGTTCTTATCATTATTATTCCACTCAACCACCATCATTCCATGCACCACACTCTCAATATAGTCCTCAAACACCATCATTCCAACCACCATATTCTCAATCCACATCCTATTTCTACCAATTGCCTCCACACAATCCTAATCCATATTCTCCCTATGTATATCTTTGTGATAATTATGAACAAGCAACCATTGAATCACCACTACTCCAACATCTTTACCCTTCAAACCAAGTTCCCATGGATGATACACTTGGTATCATTCTTCAAGAGCAAGAAGAGCTCTAAACCGCACTCACTAGTTTCACCTCTACCCTCCAAGAACTTATGTCTCGCATACTTCCACCTTCTACCAACAACCAAAACACCTTCCAACCTCCAAGCTTTGGTGAACCTCCTTTCCAACCACATGATGAATTTTCCTTTCCATCACAACCTTCCATGGAAGAATATCCATGTCCATCAATCCAAGAGCCATATGATCTTACTTATGTTAGTGAAGAGGAACAAGAGTCAAAGGATCATCTCAAGGAAGCAATGGATCGGCTTCAAGCAACCATCCGTCAAAAGTTGGACTCGTGGGATTCATGCCACAAGCAAAATGTGTCCACGGATGATTGTGGAAAAGCAACCGAAGAGGGAAGTATGAGGGAGATTTTAGAGTCTCAAGTTGAGAACAAGGAAATGGAGTGTGTTTTACAACAAATGGAGGAGATGGAGATTGTTGAAGAAGAAGTGGAAGAAGACCTAGGGGAGGTTGAACAAGAAGGAAACTCCATCATTGAAGATAACTCTACACCAAGCGACAATGGTGATCTTGTTGAAGCTTCTTCCATGAGATGTGAACCCAATGTTGAGGAGGGTGCGTAACCTCCAACACATGACTTGATCAATAAGGAAGAGTTGCAAGAAGTTAGCAACCAAGAAGAATTTGAAGAAAGTTGTCAAAAGATGAAAATCATCAAGGAGGAGCCAAAGGAAGTGGAGCCTACAATGTCAATACCATGGGATATCTTCCTTGCTAAGCCATTATCCAAATCACAAATTGAGTGGGTAATCATCTCATCCTTTAATTTTCTTGTCCCATATCAATATGCATTGTTATAAATGGATGGTCAACTTAGAACTATTTGTGGGTTAGAAAGTAGAAAAGAGTTGGATGTTGGTTAGCAACAAGAATCAAGGTACATAGTGGGTAGAAACTCAAATTTTAGGATTCAAAGGTGAAGTGGTACTCAAGTCAATGGAATTAGGATGATGACTAGGAGTCACAAAGAGAATTCAATAAGTTTGTCACCCTATTGGAAGCATGAAGATAAAGAAGAAAGGGGGTTGACAAACAAAGTATGGGATCCCAGAATATACATAGACAACCATCAACTTTGGGGCCTTGTCAATTGCTTAAGCCTCCTTGAAGGCGTTGTACGCTTAATTTGGGATCCCGGAGGCTATTAGAAGTGCAAACATTGGTGGAGATTTAAGGAAGAGTTCAAGCATAAGCCACCCTAGCAAGGACTCCACCAAATGTCCAACTTAAGGACTTTAAATAAAAGTGCTATGTGGGAGACACCCCACCATGGTAAACTCTTTCCACTCCCTTGTAGCTTTAATTAATAAGTGATTTGAGTTGCCATTATAGGTAGTTTTTTCTCTTCATATAGTTGTCTTAATAATTTGGTTGTTGGTTGCTTGTGAAGCAAGTTTACCTTGTTTATATTTGAAACTCTTCAACAACCATTTTTTTAATTTTGTATTCGTAGTTGATCTTTGAGCTGTAGGTAGTGTTAGGGAGATTTTTAGGCTATTTTTCGTATTTCTGAAAAAAAAAGAGTTTTTTTTCTCATCTTCCATTTTCTTTTGTCCATTGCATTCGCATACTTTTACTCTTTGCATTTTCATTTTGATTTTATAGCCTGTTTTTACTTTATTTTTTTTGACTTTCTTATTTTACTAATGGTGTTGAATTCTGTTACTCAATTGTTGAGAATTTCTTGCCTTATTTTGGTGCCTTTTGACTTGTTTGATATTATTGGGTGATGAAACTTTTAAATCAATACTTCATCTTTTGTCTTTCATGACCCACTTTTTCTTATTTGAACTTGATGCTCAATATATTCTTCATGCTTTGACTTTACTCTTGCATCAAGTATTAGTTGATATGCCCTTTCCCCTATATTACTTTTTCACTTACATGCGTAGCTAACATGTAGTGAGAACCCTACTTTTATTTGGCATTAGCCCCCGCCTAGGTTCTAATTGCTTTGATATCTTTGTTATAGGTTTATTTTCTTTCTTTTTCTCTCCTTTTAGGTTGGCCACCAAGAGGGAAAGGATAAGCTTCAAATGGGGCAACAAACAAGTTCATCCGCACAACCTTTTGAAGGAGCTCATCAATTGTAGCAACCCGTCCACATTACTCTTCTTTGCATGCATTGAGGACGGTGCAATCTTCAAGTGTGGGGAGGTCGTCCGACCGATCTCCATGGGTAACAATTTTCATTTTCAACACCAATTCTTAGCTTTCTTTGTTAGATTAGTTATTGCATTGCATGATAGGTTGCATGTTAGTTAGAATTTGTACATATTTTCACCACTTCTTTCTTGCTAGGACTACTTGGTTAGAGTGATGATTTCTTTTCCAAGAAACTGTTTTAGGGCACCCTACCAATTTGAAAATTTTTTTGTTGAACTTGCTTGAAAGAATTTATTTTGGAACATGGTTTTTGAGCTAAGAACACAAGCATGTGAGATTTGAGCCTAATTGCGTGGTTACATCTTATAACCACTTATTTTCCTTCTTGTGTGCATTATTCTCTTTCTATGATTATAATTTTTGATTTGTTTGATTCTTTATGTCCATTATTTTGTATATTCATGCATTTATATGATTGAGGCCATCATTTCATTAGCTCATTCGCCTAAATAGCCTTACCTTTTATCTTCCATTGTTAGCCAACTTTGAGCCTACGCTTAATCCAATTGTTCTTTATTTTAGCACATTACAAGTCTAAAGCAAAAAACAATAAAAGTCCTTTGTTTGGATCTTTGATTAGCTTAGGCTAGTGAGAGTGCTTATTATTCAAGTTTGGGGAGATTTGGAAACATTGGTTGGGATAAAAGGGTGTTTTGTATTTCTATATTTGGGAATTAGGTGCATACTCATGTATTGATTAAATGTATAGACCTTATGCATTGATGTTTTTTTATGTAGTTTGAAAGAAAAAAAAATGAGAAAAACAAAAGAAAAAAAAGAAAAGAATGTGAAAAAGAAAAGAAAAAAAGAGAAAAAAAATAGAAAAAGAAAGAAAAGAAGAAAAGCAATAAAAAGGGGACAAAATGCCCCAAAGTAAAGCTCAATAAAGATCAATGCATATGAGTTGTGAAATGAAAGGGAAATGCATGAGTATGTGAAAAAGTGAAGGATGAGTAGTTAGGCCAGCACTTAATTGTATAGGTTATTATATAGGTTAGGTGGGAAAGTCTAGGTTAATCAAAGATTCAAATCCTAGTCCACTTAACCATATACAATCCTACCTTGACCCTAACCCCATTACAACCTAAGGAAAGACCTCATAATATATGTATGCATGCATGAAATAAATGTTGATTGTTAGATGAAAAACAAATCTTAGAAAGCATGATTAGGGGAGAATTGAGAGAATCGCCCTACACACTTGAGCGACTAGAGTGCAAACACTTCCGGTGAGGGTTTGACGCTCAATTCCTTGATTCCCGGCTTTCATGAGCATTCCTCTTGCAAGTCTACTTGAACTTCATTTTCATACTTGAATTGGTAGGATTCATGAATCGTTATATGATCTTGGCCCTACTTGTGCATGTATGTCTTGGAGATTGATTTATTTTTAACCAAGTAGGTAGAATCATTTTCCATTTAGTTACATTCATATAGATAGATGCATATAGTTTAGGTTGCATTTAGATTAGTTCACATTGAATAAATGTTGATACCCTTTGCTTTCTCTTGGTTTAAGCATGAGGACAAGCTTGGTTTAAGTGTAGGGAGGTTGATAAACCCATTTTTAGGGTTTATCTTGTGCTTAATTTAGGGGATTTTATAACTTTTTACCCACATTTATTCAATGAAATAGCATGCTTTCATGATTGTCTCCTAATTTGTGCTTAAGAGTGAAAACATGCTTTCTAGGTCTTAAAATAGCTAAATTTAATTTACCTTGATTCCATTAGATGCCTTGATATGTTTGTTAAGTAATTTCAGATTTAGGAGGCAAAGATTGGATCAAGAGAATGAAGAAAAAGCATGTAAAAATAGAGAACTCATGAAGGAATGAAGAAATCGCAAAAGCTATCAAGCCGACCTCTTCGCACTCAATCGACCATAACTTGAGCTACAGAGGTCCAAATGATGCGGTTTTAGTTGCCTTGAAAAGTTAACATCCAGGGCTTCGAAATGATATAAGATTTTCCATAGTTGCATCGCGCATAGGGGGTGCACGTGTACGGTACGCATACGCACCGATGGGTACACATGATTCACTTAATGCAACTCGTGGCCAGTGATTTTAGAAGCCTTGTGGGCCCAATCCAACTCATTTCTGATGCTATTTAAGCCAAGGATTGAAGGGAAATTAACATACTTTGGATCATTAGTCATAGTTTAAGTTTTAAAAGTAGTTAGAGTTAGTTTCTAGAGAGAGAAGCTCTCTCTTTTCTCTAGAATTAGGATTAGGTTTAGATCTAGATCTAGCTCTTCTTCTCTCTTCTAATTTTCCTTTTTCTTCCCTAGTTGTTCTCTTGTAGTTGTAGTTCTTCTTCTCTTGTAATTCATTTGTATTGTTAGTTATAATTTATGAACTTTCTTTTGTAGATCTACATTTCTTCTTCAATGCAATTGGTAAGTTCTTTGTTGTTTTATAATTGTTTTCCTTTTCTATTGTTGATCTCTTGCTATTCTAGTTATATCTCTCTTTAATTCTTGCAATTCATGTTGTTTACTTTTATTGCCTTCTATATGTTTGATGAAATGCTTCTTCTAGTTGTTAGTTAGATTTTGTTCCTCTTGTCATTGATTTACCATGCTTTTCTTTTATGCCTTCCAAGTGTTTGATGAAATGCTTGGTTGGATTTTAGAGTAGATTTTAATGCTCTTGGCTTGGGAAGGTAACTTAGGAACTCTTGAGTTACTAATGTCCAAGTGATTGACGATTGGGAGCCATTAACTCTAGATCTCACTAATTGATTTGGTGGAGAACTAGGACTTATGGACTTGGTTTGACATAGCTCATTTGATTTTCCTTTAATAGTTAGAGGATGACTTAATGGGGTTGGTCCTTGCCAATTCTCATGTTGTGGTTAGTGATAGTGATAGAGATCCTTGATCGCCAAACCTTACCAAGACCTTTCTAGTTGTTAGTTTATTTCCTTTACCATTTACTTTTCTTGTTTCTTATCAAAAACTCCAAAACATAACTCATAACCAATAACAAGACATTTTGTTGTAATTCCTAGGGAGAACGACCCGAGGTTCAATACTTCGGTTTATAAATTTTAGAGGTTTGTACTTGTGACAAACAAATTTTTGTATGAAAGGATTGTTGTTGGTTTAGAAACTATACTTTACAACGAGGATTCATTTGTGAAATCTAAACCATCAAGAATCCGATCATCAATCACCATTAATTCATGAGAAGTTAACATCTCTGATCCCTAGTCATCTCACCCATCATAATTCTTTACTTCTGTTCTTTTGAATTTCTAATCACCCATTGCCTAATTCTCCTGTTTACATTCCTGCAATTTATCATTTCTGCCATTTACATTTCGGCTTTTACTTTCTTGCAAGTTACGCTTTTGCTGTTTACATTTCAGTTCTTACTTTCTTGCACTTTAAGTTTCTGTTATTACATTCTCAGTCATTTAATTCATTCTCTTTTACTTTCAGTTATTTCAATTCCTTGTCATTTATAATTTTGCACTTTACTTTCATGTTGAATATATCAAGAAACCACAAATTGTTTCCCTAACTAGAGTGCCATTTGACTAAAATTGCTTAATCTACCAATCTCCGTGACCTCACTCTTGTGAGTCTTACTACTTGATACGATCCGGTATACTTGCCGGTCATTACGTGAAAATTAATTTTTACCTATCAGTACGCACACTCTCTACTCACGAGTCGTATTCTGGGCAACAATTTGAGAGCTGCCCTGTCGCACCTTACCCTCCCCACCCCCTTTCCATTCTTCTTCTTCACTA
>NC_029794.2:95759750-95779436 GCF_000816755.2 Arachis ipaensis
TCTCTCTCTCTTTCTCTCTCTCTCTCTCTCTCTCTCTCTCTCTCTCTCTCTCTTTTCCCTTCTTTCTTCTCTTTTCTTCTTCTTTCTTATTTTTCTTCTCACTTTCCTCTTCTTTGTTTAGTTTTTTTTGCTTGTTTAATTTTTGTTTTCCTTTTTTAACTTTAGTAATCTAGCTTAAGTTTTGCTTAATTGTTTGTTTGTTGCATTGCAAGTGTTCAATTTTTGACTCATGGGTTGTTGATGCTTAAATTTTTGCTTGAAATTGTTGAATATGTGCACCGAATACCAAGTGTTTGCTTAAATGCCCGAATGAATTCTTTGTTTAATGCATATGTTATAGCTACCATATATCTTAGACTATATCCTTGTTTGGCATTCTAATCAAGAATTGTGCACTTTTGAATGATCATCATGTTATTTTGGATTGGAATGTCAATAAGGTACTTGTTTATTACTTTGACTTGCTAGCACCAATTTGATATGAAAATTGACATTTGATTTCCTATTTGGTGCAATTTTTAACAAGTGCATATTGAATTTAGTGAAGTGAATTGAATTGCTTGTTCATCATGGGTTTTAAGTCAATATAATCACATAATAAGGTATTTGTTCCTTGTTAATACTTTGCATTTTTTTATTTGACTTGACTTGATTCTTATCAAGACTTGTCACTTTTTGTAACAAGCACCTTATACATGTGATTATTTCATTATTCCTGAGGATGAATAAGTAATTTCCTTTTCATCATTGAATTGGTTATTGCTTGTGGTGCTATTTCATTAATTTTGCGCTTTCACTTGCACAATTTCAATATCCAATATTTCCTAAATTCAATTCACTCTTGTTGTAATTGCCTAAGCTTGCTTAAGTCAAATTGATGCTTATTCATTGCGTGCAACTTTGGCCGTTTAATTAAGGAACCCATGCTTACCTTTTGATTGTGTGGATACTGTTTTAACCGGCCATTGTGTGTATTCTAACTGTGCGCATAATTGGAATACACACATGGCTCATCTTTTTATCATACCACACCAGTATGTAAACTTCCTCAATTAAATGCTTATTTGTTTTCTTTTTGCTCCAAGCATACAATATATTTTCTCCCTCCTTTACCTTTTTGTTCTACTTGTCCTATAATTCTTAATTATACTTTATTCATTCTTTTCGAGGATGAGACATAAAGGTAAGGAACCGGGGGAGGAGAAGGAAACCGTGGACGAAGATGCTGAGAATGCATTGGACTTGGAGATTTCCATGCAACCCAAGCCCCCACATCTGCCAGCTGAAGGTGGAGTGACGAGCAGATATTTTATACGCTTTTTGACATCACTTTCATATAGTTTTTAGTAGTTTTTATTTAGTTTTTATTAAGTTTTTATAGGTTTTAGTGTTAAATTTATATTTTTGGATTCTACTATGAGTTTTTGTGTTTTTGGGCAATTTCAGGTATTTTCTGGCTGAAATTGAGTAGCTGGAGTAGAAGTCTGATTCAGAGACAAAGAAAGCACTGCAGAAGCTGTCCAAATTTGACCTACTTGCATTCATAATGGCTTTTCTGGAGCTACAGAAGTCCAAATGGAGCGTTCTTAACGACCTTGGAAAGATGACTTCCAGAACTTTCCAACAATATATAATAGTTTATACTTTGCTTCGGATTAGAAGGCCCAAAACTGGCGTCCAAAGCCAGCTTCCTGCCCCCTTCCAGGTGTCTAGCGCCCAAAGAGTAGAGCCCAGTGTCCAAAGGCCCAGAGAGGACCCCCTAGCTGGCATTCCACGCTCAAGGAGCCTCATAGCACGTGGATCTCATTAAATCTCAGCCCAAACACTCACCAAGCGGGCCTCAGAAGTGAATTTTAGCACTAAATAGATTGTTATACCCTTACTAGTCATCTGTTTAGTATTTAAAGTGTATTTTACATAATCATTCGAACATATCATACACCATTCACGTTTTTTCCATGGTATTTTCTCTTCAGCATGAGTTTTTAAATCTCCTAGGTTGAGGGGAGGAGCCCTGCTGAATCCTATGAATTAATAAAAGTATTACTGTTTCTCTTTGAACTGTGTTTGATCAATTCAAAGATGTATATTCGTTCTTCATCAATATGAATGCGTTGAACTGGCATAAGGTTATCACATTCTACATGAGTTCAGAGTGCATCTTTCATCAAATAATGATGAACCACCAGCTTGAATATATGTCTCTCAGACGGCTAATCCACGATTTCGTTGGGCACTTCTCGAGACAACAGTTCAGTCGATTTACGGAGAGATTAGGGTCTTTATGGTAGAGGCTAGAATCCTAAGAAGCTTCACCCTCAATCAGAATGGATCCGCACTAGACCTGGGGTTCAAATCTGGAGGAGTATTGGCAGCTGCTCAAACCAGTATCAATCACATACAGCCTGCCATTGAAGAAATCACTCACAAGCAAAGGAAGTAGTAATACCAGAGTTAATTCAGAAAGACAAAGCAACTCTAACTCTCAACTCTATTCCTATTACTTAATCCAATTGGTTTTACCCCTTTCGGACATTTTTCCTACAACTCTATTCCTATTCTTATAATTAAACATTGTAATTCCATCTTTCAAATTAACAACCTTTTGATCTGCCTGACTAAGACCTACAAGATAACCATAGCTTGCTTCAAATCGCAATCCTCGTGGGATCGACCCTGACTCCCTCAGGTATTACTTAAACGACCCTGTGCACTTGTTGGTACACTAGTACGAAGGTGTGGGGATTCGTGCTACCATGGAGCACTTGAGAGACATTTCCCTTGGATCGTGTTCATGCACGGAGGACCGTGCAACGCGTAAGTGTGGGGGAGGATTCACCACTTTTTGGGGCGTAAACTTTCTTTTCCAAACACTTTGCACTTTATTTTTTGTTTCTTTTTATTAGGTTTCTTGTAGATATTTAGAGTGCTTTTGACTGTTGCATTGCATTTTCTTCTAGTATATATATCTTAGCTTATACTATTGCATTTTGCATTTTTAGTTGGTATATATTTTATATATGTTGCATTTTTTGCATATTTTACTTAGTATATATTTTATAGATAGAAATTGTGATTGGATGTTGTGAATAGCATAGTGCCTAGTTCAATTTTGTCTTAATTGTCTATGTTAGTTTTCGGTTGTTGAAAATTAGGAAGAGAACTAGGAAAATTTTGAAAATTACATCCATCACATCATATATACATATAGGAAATAATTTTGGTGAAAAACAACAAAAATTTTCAAGAATTTTGTTTTAGGGCGTTCTATGGAATTGATTTGGAAAATTGTTTTTTAAACTTGTTTGAATAATTTTTATGGAACATAGAAGAGAGATAGAACAAAATACCTTGTGAGTTTTTGAGCTTTAAGGAGTGGTTACATATTTTAACCACTATTTTTGTTCATTGTGTGCTATGCTCCTTCTAAGATTGTGATCTTAGTTTTGCTTGATTCTTTATTTCCAATAGTTGATGTTTTGAATGTATTTAGCATGATTGAGGCCATTTTTGAAGCTAAGCTTACTCACCCATATAGCCTAACCCTCATATCTGGCATTGTGAGCAACTTTTGAGCTTTTTAATCCCCTTTGTTCTAATTGTAACCACATCAAAACCCTAAGCGTAAAATCATGAATTACCTTGAATTGCATCTTTGATTAGCTTAGGTTGAGGAGTGTGTTTCATTTAAGTGTGGGAAAATTTTGGAAAGTGGTGCACGAATCCCCACACTTTCGTACAACTGTACCAACAAGTGCACTGGGTCGTCCAAGTAATACCTGAGCGAGTTAGGGTCGATCCCACGAGGATTGTGGTTTGAAGCAAGCTATGGTTATCTTGCCGGTCTTAGTAAGGCAGATCAGAAGGTTGATAGATAAATATTTGTGAGATTATTATAATAAGGTGCTAATACTTCAAAGATAGGGTTGAGGATTGGAGTTGCTTTGCCTTTCTGAATTAACTCCGGTATTACTACTCTCTTTGCTTGTTTGTGATTTCTTCAATGGCAGGCTGTATGTGATTGACACTGGTTTGAGAAAATGCCAATACTCCTCCAGATCTAAACCCTAGGTTTAGTACGGATCCATTCTGATTGATGGTGGAGCTTGTACAGTTCATTCTCCTTAATGATCCTACTCAAAATGTCACAGACAAGATTAAATCTTTCGAATTAGAGAATGATGTTCCTTGGGTTCTAGCCTCTACCATAGAGACCCTAATCTCCCCAGAAATTGGCTGAACTGATGTCTCGAGAAGTCCCCAACGAAGTCGTGGATTAGCCGTCTGAGAGACGTATATTCAAGCTGGTGGTTCATCATTGTCCAATGAAAGACACACTCTGAACCCATGTAAAATGTGATAACCTTATGCCAGTTCAACACATTCATATTGATGAAGAACGAATATACATCTTAGAATTAATCAAACATGGATCGAAGAGAAACAGTAATACTTTTATTAATTCATAGGACTCAGCAGGGTTCCTCCCCTCAACCTAGAAGGTTTAAAAACTCATACTAATGTAAAAACACAAGATAAAACTCGAAAATAGCATAAAGAGGTAGATGTTCCTCTAATGATTATGTAAAATACACTTTAAATACTAAACAGATGAATAGTAAGGGTAAAATAGTCTATTTAGTGCTAAAATTCACTTCTGGGGCCCACTAAGTGAGTGTTTGGGCTGAGCTTTGATGAGATCCACGTGATTTGGAGTCTCTGGGTGTGGAACGCCAGCTAGAGGGTCCTCTTTGGGCGTTTGTATATTGGTCTCTGCTCTTTTGGGCGCTGGACGCCTAGAAGGGGGCAGGAAGCTGGCATTGGACGCCAGTTTTGGGCCTTATAATCTGAAGTAAAGTATGAACTATTATATATTTCCGGCAAGCTCTGGAAGTCAGCTTTCCATATCCATTGAGAGCTCTCCATTTGGACTTCTGTAGCTCCAAAAAAGCTCTTCTGAGTGCAGGCAGGTTAGATCCGGACAGCATTTGCAGTGCTTTCTCCAACTCCTCAATTTCAGCCAGAAAATACTTAAAATTGTCCAAAAACACAAAAACTCATAGTAGAATCAAAAAATGTGAATTTAACACTAAAACCTATAAAAACATAATAAAAACAAATAAAATATACTTAAAACTATATAAAAATGATGCCAAAAAGCGTATAAAATATCCGCTCATTAGGAAGCATTGGTAGAGAAAATTTTTATTTTGGATCTTCATTGAAAATTTTGGAAAATGGGTACATTCATGTATGAACTATTAAACTATATACATTTATCTTGATTGGAAAAAAAAGAGAAGAAAAAAAATATAAATATCAAAAGGAGACAAAGGTTGCCTTAAAGAAAAGAAAAGAAATGACAATAAAAATGTAAATAAAAAATGCATATGTGGATTTGGATGAAAAAGATGCATGAATGTGTATAAAAAGGGAATGGGAAGTTAGGTTGCATATTTTTGTTATTGGATTGATATAGGTTGAGTTGGATACTTAAGTTAATCAAGGATTCAACCCTATGAAGTCCTCATGATAATTGCATTCATACATGACATGGTTGTTGATTGTTAGATGAAAAGCAAATCCTTGAAAGCATGATTAGAGGAGACTTGAGTGATTAAAATCCTAGACACCGAGCGATTAGAGTGCATACACACCTAGTGAGGGTTCGATCACTCAGTTCTATGTTTCCATACTTCTTATCATGTATTCTTGCAAGTTGCTTCATTTTAATGACTTGAATCAATTCTTTAGATTTTGATCGTATTAAATCACTTCTTTGCTTTGCCCTATATGTCTATACTCTTGCTTGGAAATTTGATTGTTTGTCTTCACCAAATCAATAGGAAACTATAGATAGATAGATAGATAGATAGATAGATAGATATAGATAGTATATAATATACTTGCATGCATATAGATAGTTGCATTCAATAAGTTGTTACCCCTTTGATCATTCTTCTTTGTTTGGTTTAGCATGAGGACATGCTATTGTTTAAGTGTCGGGGAATTGAGTCCATATTTGATGATAATTTTTTGCTTGAATTAGATAGATTTCATCACATAAACTCACACTTAACTGCCAAAATAGCATACTGTGTTTGATCCCTAAATTGGACTTAAATGTCAAAACATGCGTTTTTGGGCTTAAATTAGTGATTTTAATCCTACTTTTATGCCATTCGATGCCATGACATGTTTGTGGAGTGATTTTAGGTCCTAGAGGCAAGTTTGGCAAGGCAAAAGTGGCAGAAAGCATGTACAAAAGGAGAACACATGAAGAAAACAAGGAGGAAGCACACACTGGAGTGTGCGTGCGCACAATCCTACGTGCGTACGCATAAGAAAGAATTCAGTATGTGTGCGTGTGCACAACCCTCTATGCGTACGCACAAGTGAAAATTCAACGAAGTGTGCGTACACACATCTGTGCGTACGCATAGGTCCCTGCGCATGACTTCATTAATGAAGCACGTGGCTCACGATTTTGGGGTTCTTTTGGCCCAATTTTGAAAGGCTGAAGCTGGTTTTGAGGTGCCATATCAAGGGACATCATTCACATATGAAGAGACAAGCTTTCATTAGGACTTAGAACTTTATTTTTACAATTTTCCATAGTTCTAGGAGTAGGAGTAGTGTAGGGTAGTTTTCTTCATTTCTCCCCTAGGGTTTCATTTCCATCTCCATTGTAGCATTTTATAGCAAGCTTTGATTTTGGATTTTGCTCATCTTTTGTAAGTACTCTTTAATTTCCTCTTTAATTCCACTACTTTTACTTTTATTTTCTTATAATTCAAGATACTTTGTTTATATATGCAATTTTGGGTTTCTTGAAGTTTTAACTGATGAATTTAATATTTTATACTTTATATGTGCTTGTTTGATTGTCTATTGTTGATATTGTGAATAGTTTGGTCATAGTTTTCATTTTTCTTTGCAATTTCCTATGTTTTGGTTTTACGCCCACCAAGTGTTTGTGAAAATGCCACTTGGTAATTTTGAGTAACTTTTCACACCTTGGCTTGGGATTTGAGTTCCTAGGATAATAGAGTCATAAAGTCCGACATTTAGTGACAATTCTTGGATAGTTAGTTGACTCTTGTTTCCATTGACGCTAGCTTTTTACCAATTAATTTGGTAAGTTAGCTAGGACTTATGGATCAAGGTCAATTATGCTTGCTTGACTTATTCCTCGATGTTAGGTGTAGACGAAGCGAGATTGACTCATCATAATTATTATAGTTGTGGTTATGACGATGATAGGATTCCTTGGATCCTCATTTCCAAGTCAAGGCTCTTTTATGCATTTATAGCATTTTCACTAGTTTTGGTTTTGTTTCCTTTTTATTACATTGATTCCAATTTTGATCATTTCTTAGTTCTTTTAATCTTTCGTTCTTTGATTTTAAAATCCCTTTTTCTCACAACCGAAAGCGTAACATTTCAATTGCATCCTAGGGAGAACGACCCGAGGTTTTATTACTCTCGGTTTATATTTTTTAATTGAAAAATCTAAACTTTGATTTGAGCATTACTCGTTGGCTAGGAGCTATACTTGCAACAAATTATTTTGTGAAAATTCCAAGCCGATGGTTTCGCTCTTTCATGCTTCCCTCTATATAAGGCAAAGCTCGGTGCCATTTTCATTGCAAAAAAGAGTGTTCTTTGAGTGTTTTTTGATTGTGTTAGTGTAATGGAGGGTACCACAAACTTGGTAGTGTATCGCAACGATAAGATTATATATAATACTCATGAAGAAGTGAGGTTTGTGTGTCAAAATCCATTTTCGTTTGTGGTTCCATGCACCATGATGTTCATGGAGCTTCAGAACGGTCTCTATCAAAGTATGGAGAACAGTATGTTGTGGAGAGTTAGCAGTATTTTGTACCAGAATCCAATTATAGTTTTTGGTAGTGTAATATAGTTTGATATTATGTCGATCATTAACGAAGTAAGTATGCAGAATATATTCCAAATTCACCGGCAGAGTCAGATGCGATAGCCACAGATTGAGCTGTATGTTGAGTTTGAAAACGTAGAGGCAGATGTGATGCAAAATGATTTAGATATAGAGGATGATAGAGCTGCAGTGTACAAAAGAATGAATAGTGACAACGAAGAGGACTTCGAAGCCACTTATGAAGCCGGCAATGAAAACGAGGATTGTGATGTGTGAGTTGAGGCAGTAGCAAAAAATATAGTCGTTCATCCCTCAGTTAGTCAACTGATGAACGTTCCACCTTTTATGCATAACTTGGATCTTGACGCCATGCATGCACCGAAATTTCCAGAATATGCAAACAATGGTACATGATAAGTGAATAATACGTTTTTGTTAATTTATATTTTGGATTGATTAATGAATGATGATTTCTGCTTTCTGTAGGTGTTGCTAGTCATAAGGACGGAAAGTTCAAGATTGGAATGGAATATAGTTCTAGAAAGTTGGTTGTCGCAGCAATTAGAAGTTACACTATCTCTAGAGGAGTTGACTACAATGTATATGAGTTTGAGCCACATATGTTCTATACAAAATGCAAGACGTATGGGCGTGGGCGCGATTGGCTTATCTGATCCAGCTTGATACAGAAAAAAGATTGCTGGGAGATACACAGATACAACGGTAGGCACACGTGCACAATGGGAACAATTTCACAGGATCATTCTAAGTTGGACTCAAATACAGTTGCTGAGGCTATAAGGCCATTGGACGAGACCGACCCGTCACTTAAGGTGAAATCTATAATAGCGAAAGTTCAGTCAAGGTTCAACTATACCAATAGTTACCGAAAGGCTTGGTTGGCAAAGCAAAAGTCCATAGCAAAAGTTTTCGGTGGTTGGGAGGATTCTTACCAAGCTTTGCCATGGTGGCTCTCGATCATGGTTCAGAAGATGCCTGGTTCAATTGTCCAAATAGAAACATGACCCCTGTACAACGGGAGTGAGGAGGCAGACGGTGGCAGAATACTTTACTGCTTATATGGGAGTTTCAATCCATGCATTAGGGCATTCAGGCATTGCAAGCTTCTAGTTTAGGTTGACGGGACACACCTATACAAAAAATACAAAGGTACACTTCTGGTTGGTGTTGCACAAGATGGGAACCAGAACATTGTGCCTATCACTTTTGCCTCAGTGGAGGGGGAGACAGCTGATGTGTGGCACTTCTTTCTCAGGAATCTGCGAATGCATATTGTTCAAAGAGACAGTGTGGGTATGATCTCAAACCGACATGAGTCAATCCGGGCAGCAGTAAATCATTCCAGTGGTGACTGGAAACCTCCAAGAGCATGGTGGATGTTTTGTATAAGGCACATCGGTAGCAACTTCTTAAGGGCATTCAAAGTCCCGCACTTGCAAAAAGTTGTTGTCAACATAGGGTATTCAAGGATGATAGAGGAGTTCAACATCAACTATAAGAGGTTGTAAGAGCGAGGCGAGGCATATGCTAGGTGGTGCAATGTCATTGGACTTAGACATAGGGTAATGGCATTCGACGAGGGACATCGATGGGGCCGTATGACTGAAGAACTGAATATTGATGGTTTAGAAGTTATAGTAAACTCTCGTTGCAAGTATAGTTACTAAACCAGGCAATCAACCTTTCTTACAAACGTTTTGGTTGTCACAAGTAACAAACCCCTTTAAAATTGATAACCGAGTATTTAAACCTCGGGTCGTCTTCTCAAGGAATTGCAGGGAAGTATGTTCTTATTATTGGTTATGAAGATTGTAAATTGGGGTTTTTAAGATGAGGAACAAGTAATTTAAATTGCAATTGAAATAAGTGAATGACTGTAAAATAAATAAATAATTGTAAAATAAACTTTTGGCAAGGTATGAGAAATTAGAAGTCCTATCCTAGTTATCCTTATCAATGATGATGAAGATTGAATCTTAATTCCACTTAGTTAGCCTTTACTTAAAGTAAAGAAAAGTCAAGTGACTAATTAGTTAGATCCTCAAATCCTAGTTAATCCCTAAGGAAAGATTGGGATTATTGAAGTTCAATTCAATCAGCAAAGATAATAATTATCAATCATGTTTGAGTTTGATAACTCCTGAGTTACTAATTTCTTAACCAAGACCAAAAGAAAAAAAAGTAAATCTATCGGAATAAAAATATCTTCAGATTGGAAGCAACAGTAACATAAATAAAAGAGAACAATAATAAACTGAAATACCTCAAATAACATTAATTCAAAAGAGTAATCTGTAACATAGAAGAATTCATAAATTAAATTGAAAAGATAAATAAAAAGGAATATTAAACCTGTGATGAAGAAGAAATAATCCTAAATCCTAAAAGAGGAATCCTAATCCTAAATCCTAAGAGAGAGGAGAGAACCTCTCTCTCTGAAAACTACATCTAAAACTAAAATTATGAATTATGAGCTTATGATCATGAATGAATGGATTCTCCCACTTTATATCCTCTAATCTGTGTTTTCTGGGCCGCAAACTGGGTCAGAAACAGCCCAGAATTCGCTGGTTGCGAATTCAAACATGCTGATTTTTTGTCACTGCGATGCGGCCGCGTGGAGCACGCGTTCGTATTGCCTAGCGTCAGGGCAACTATGGCATATTATATATCAAATCGAAGCCCCAGACGTTAGCTTTTCAACGCAACTGAAACCGCATCATTTGGACCTCTGTAGCTAAAGTTATAGCCGTTTGAGTGCGAAGAGGTCAGGCTGGACAGCTTAGCAATTTCTCCAACTTCTTGTATTCCTTCCACTTTTGCATGCTTCCTTTCCATCCTCTGAGCCATTCCTGCCCTATAATCTCTGAAATCACTTAACACACATATTAAGGCATCTAGTGGTAATAAGAGAGGATTAAACATAGGGAACTTAAGGCCAAAGAAGCATGTTTTCAATCAAAGCACATAATTAGGAAGGCAAATGTAAAACCATGCAAATAGTATGAATAAGTGGGTAAAGAGTTGATAAAATCCACTCAATTGAGCACAAGATAAACCATAAAATAGTGAAGAGGAATGGTAAAACATATGAAATGCAACCTATCTATATGAATGCAACTACATGCAAAATGTTTTTATCTACTTGGTTTCAAAATAAATAAGTTCTCCAAGACAAACATAAATCAGATTTCACTAATTCAAATTATACAATAAAAGACAAGTAAACTTGTAAGAAGATAGCTCATGAAAGCAGGGAACATAGAATTGAGCACTGAACCCTTACTGGTAGTGTATATCACTCTAACTCTCAAGTGTCTAGGGTCAATCACTCTGCTCTTCTCTAGTCATGCTTTCTAAAATTTGTTCTTCACCTAACCAATCAACAATATTTAATATACCGATTCAAACATCATGAGGTCTTTTTAAGGTTGTAATGGGGCTAAGGTAAGGGTAAGGGTATATGTATATGGCTAAGTGAGCTTTATAAATTGAATCTTTAATTAACCTAAGCTTTCACCTAACATACATATACTCTATATAACTCTAGAATCATGCCTAGCTACCCGTAGTCTTTACTTTTGCATTACATACTCATGTATCAATTTTTCTTTAATTTTATCACATATGCATTGATCTTTTATTAACTTAACATTGGGGTAATTTTGTCCCCTTATTTATTTATTTATATTATATATTTTTTCTCTTTTTCTTTTTCTCTTTTTTTTTTCTTTTTCTCTTTTTTTTAGAGAGACATAAAAACTAGAATAACATATCAATGCATATGAAATTTTTAATTTTCTGTTTTACATGAGTAGGTACCCAAATTTTCCAATATTCAAAATTAGAAACATGATACATTCCCTTATTAACCCAAGTTCCCACAGTTTCCCCACACTTAATTGTTGCATAATCCCTATCTTAAGCTAACCAAAGATTTAATTGGGATATTTAATTGTTTTTCTGCTTAAGGCTAGTGATGTGGTAAAATACAGAACAAATAGGGATTAAAAGGCTTAAAGTGGCTGACAAGGGTGATTTAAAGGGTAGGCTTATTTGGGATAAGTGAGCTAAAATCAAATAATGGCCTCAATCATATGCAAGCATGTAAATACACTAAATAATGGACATATAGATTGGAAAAAAATATAAATTACAATCATAGAGATGGAAACACACAGGAATAAAATATTTATGGTTAAATAATGTAACCATATAAATAAGCTCAAATTTCACAGGTTGTGTGTTCTTTAGCTCAAAAATCATGTTCCAAATACAACTTCAAACAAATTTAACACAAAAATTTTGATTTAAATTAGTAAAATACTATAAAATTTCTTGAAAAAGAAAATATTACTTCAACCAAGTAGTAACTGAATGCATAAAATCAAACAAATATGCAATCAAATATATAGATGCAACAATAAACAAATAAAGAAAATAAAACAATGGTGTGGAAAAGAAGAATATGGCTAACCCATGGAGATCGGTATCGACCTCCCCACACTTAAAGATTGCACTGACCTCGGTGCATGCTAAGATGTACAAGTGGACGGGCTGCTCTAACTGATGTCTTTCTCTATAGATTATGCAGATTGACTTGCCTGTCTCCCCAGTTAGAAGCTTTCCCTTTCCCTTCCTCGGTGGCCATCCTGAAAGAAGAGAAAAAGAAGGAAAGTAACCCAGAAATAAAGATAAGAACATCAATAAAGTATGGGTGTTAATGCAAAATAATAAGGGTCTCATTTACATGGAAGCTTCAACATGTTCGTGAGAAAATAATAGAAGCACATGGCATACCAATGATGCAAAATTTGCAACAATGGGGAAGAGAGTGGGGAAGGAGAGATAATATAAATTCATGTTAATGCAAAAGTAATACAGATATATGATGCCAGGGCATTTTGGCCAGTTTCACTGACCTTTTCTTTACTGTTTTTAGGGTAGTTTCATGCATTTCCTTAGAAAATAAGCTAGTTTTGGGTAGATATTCACTTACATCTTGATTCAAGCATACATTATGCACTTTACATGATTTCATGAGGATTTTGCATGAATTTAATGACAAATTGGATGTTGTACTTCCCATGACTTGGACTAGAACTTTGATGCACTCTATTGCTTGATTTCAGGACAAAGGAAGCAAGGAAGAACCACGTTAGCAGCCACGTTAATCTAATTAACGTAACTCCTAACGTGGAATGGGAGTAACTTGCAAAGTTAATGAGAAAAGTAATCGCCAAGAACGCTCTCGAAGCCATCATTGCCCACGTTAGGAGTCACGTTAACTAAGTTAACGTGAACTCTAACGTGGAGGAAAGGAAATGGAGCCAACGTTAGTGACACTTACCTTTGTCACTAACGTTGGACCAAGCTCATAAGTAGCCACGTTAGTTGCCACGTTAACTTAGTTAACGTGGCCTCTAATGTTAAGAAGTAAAGGGGAAGCCAACGTTAGTGACATTCAACTTTGTCACTAACGTTGGCCAAGTCACAATAAGCCACGTTAACCTAGTTAACGTGAAAGCTAACATGAAGAAAGTAGGTGATTAACAACGTTAGTGACACCAAACATTGTCACTAACGTTGGGATTAACCCACACAAGCCCCAATAAGCCACGTTAACTCCCACGTTAACCTAGTTAACGTGAAAGCTAACGTGAAGAAAGTAGGTGATCGACAACGTTAGTGACACCAAACATTGTCGCTAACGTTGGGATTAACCCACACAAGCCCCAATAAGTCACGTTAACTCCCACGTTAACCTAGTTAACGTGGAAGCTAACGTGAAGAAGGAAGGTGATCGCCAACGTTAGTGACACCTAACATTGTCACTAACGTTGGAAGGAGCCCACACAAGCCACAATGAGCCACGTTAACTCCCACGTTAACTTAGTTAACGTGGAAGCTAACGTGGATAAGGGAATGATGAGCCAACGTTAGTGACACTCAACTTTGTCACTAACGTTGGAGATGGCTAGCATGGCCACGGTAGTGACAAAGGTAAGTGTCACTAACGTAGATTCTAACATGAGAAATAGGGGCACATTGGAACGTTAGTGACAAAGGTAAGTGTCACTAACGTTCTCGAAGGTTGGGAAGCCTACGTTAAAAGAGCTAAGTTAATGTGGACTCTAACGTAGGAAAGGGGGAGACTTCTCAATGTTATTGGGAAAGGTAAGTCCCAATAACATGTGCGAAGGACAAAGAGGCAACGTTAGTAGCAACGTTTGTACCACTAACGTTGGAGTTAATGTGGCTCTTACTTTGGTGAGGAACGTTAGTGAAAAAGTGATTGTCACTAACGTTCTCGAACCCACATTTCCACTTAAACGTTAACACCACTAACGTCCTGAGCTAAAGTCTCTGCCCACTTCACACTTTCTCTCTGTAAGTAAAACTAAGCCCAATGAAGAAGATAACTTCTTCAAACTCAAGATCCAAAGGCCCATACCCAAGACTTGAAGAGCCAACTAGAAGATCAGAAGAGTAGTATATATAGGAGTAGCTTTGAATTAAAATGGGAGTTGGAAAATAGAGGGAGCCTCTTTGTATAGAATTACTCTCTGTATTTTACTTTCTCTGCACTTCTAGTTTCATCATGTATTCTCCATTTTTGTTTTCATTTTCCAGAGCTATGAACAACTAAATCCCTTTCATTGGGTTAGGGAGCTCTGTTGTAATTTGATGGATCAATACTAGTTTCCATTATTCTTCTTCTATCTTTTCTCTTGATTTTACTTGAAATCTTTCGATCTTCATCCATTTGGGTAGTTATCTTGGAAAAGAAGCTATTCAAACTTGGATCTCTTGTGAATCTTGAAAGAGAAATGAAGAGATCATGCTAGAAATGCTTTCTCATGCTGGACCAAATTGGGTTTGGATGGATATGTGACTATAATCCTCTCAACATTTGATTTGGAAAATTCATGTGATATAATCAGTGACCATACTTCATCTCTTCTCATGAGCAATTGACCAAGGAATTGGCTATTGATCAAGATTTGAGAGATTGAATTACAAGGAATTGTAATTCGATCACTTAAGATTGCCAAGGAGATCAATGAGTGCATTGATTGAGGAAGAGATGAAAATGAAATTGATCCGGAGAATGCAACATCTCCTGAGCCCAATGAACTCCCCATTTCTGATCTTACCCATTCTCTTTAATTTCTGTCATTTACTTTTATGAGCAATTACCCCATTCCCATTTAAGATTCTGCAATTTACTTTCTGTCATCTACATTCAGCTCTTTATTTCTAGCATTTACATTTCTGTTATTTACTTTTCCGCCATTTAATTTTCTGCAATTCTCAACCCAAATTCTGATTCGCTCAACTAGAACATTCCTCTAATTAAAGTTGCTTGATCAATCAATCCCTGTGGGATTCGACCTCACTCTATTGTGAGTTTTTACTTGACGACAAATTCGGTACACTTTCCGAAGGAAATTTGTTATGAGACAAGTTTTCCGTGCATCAAGTTTATGGCGCCGTTACCGGGGATTGATTGTGCATCAACAATGATTAAATTGGAAGATAACTAGATTGAGCATTTTTGTTTTGTTTGATTTAATTTTCTGTTTGAGTAATTTACTTTCAGTTCTGGTTAATTTCTTCCCTTCCCCCTACTTTTTCGTTTTTAGTTATTTACCATTCATTTCACTAACCCACTAACTGTTTGATATATTGCATCACTCACACTAACAGTCATTCTGACAGAAATACTTTCTGCATCTATTTTCCTTACTTGTACTTGTTGGTTGTATGACAGGGAGAAGAAGCGGGGCTTCAACTTCCTTTGATTCTGAACCTGAGAGGGCTCTTATTTCCATTCTCAGTCAAGGATAAGGCAGCCAAGTGGCTGGAGTCTTTCCCGAAGGAGAGCTTGACAACCTGGGAAGATGTGGTGAATAAATTCTTAACAAGATTTTACCCTCCTCAACGAATCAATAGGCTGAGAGCTGAGGTCCAAACTTTCAGGCAATAAGATGGTGAGACTCTTTATGAAGCATGGGAGAGGTTTAAGGACCTAACAAGAAGGTGCCCACCAGATATGTTCAACGAATGGGTGCAGCTGCACATTTTCTATGAAGGCCTGTCATATGAATCAAAGAAGGCAGTAGACCATTCATCCGGAGGATCTTTGAACAAGAAGAAGACCATTGAGGAAGCCATAGATGTCATTGAAACAGTAGCAGAGAATGATTATTTCTATGCTTCTGAAAGAGGCAACACTAGAGGAGTAATGGAGCTAAACAATGTAGATTCTTTGCTGGCCCAAAACAAGCTCATTACCCAGCAGCTGGCTGACCTCACCAAGAAGATGGAGAGGAACCAAGTAGCAGCAATCACTACTTCATCAACAACCCAAGAAGGAGTAAATGAAGAAGCAGAGGGTAGTCAGGAGCAAGCCAACTACATTGGGAATTCACCTAGGCAAAACCATGATCCATACTCTAAGACCTATAACCCTGGATGGAGGAATCACCCAAACTTTGGATGGGAAAATCAACAAGACCAAGGCCTAGATCAAAGACGTTCAAATCCCAACAACAATGTAGCCCACCAACATTTCACATCTAGACCATATCAACACCCCCATAACAACACCTCTCCACATTCATATCAAAACCAAAATAACTTACCTCATCCTTCCACCTCTAATCCCAATCTACCATCATTTGATGACAGACTCTCAAGGATTGAGAATCTACTTGAAGGCATAAGCAAAGAGATTCAAGACAACAAGGCATTCAAGGAGGAAGTGCGAGCAAATTTTAAGAACCAAGGAGATACAATCAAGAGATTGGAATCTCAAGTGGGGTATCTCTCTGAGCAGATCTCCAAACCCACAGATGGATTCCCAAGTGACACAGAGAAGAATTCGAGAGGTGAAACAAAGAAATTAAGATGTGAAGATTGCAAGATGGTCACTATAAGTGATAAGGAGACTGAGGACAAGCCAAACAAGTCGGCAGAACAACCTGGAGACACCTTAGCAGAGAAGGAGGAAAAAGATTACCAAGAACCAGAAATCTCAAAACAGGAGCTGCTGAGACTCTATGCACCTTTTTTCCAACTGCTCAATGGTGCTGTAGAGAAGAGAATATACTCAAGGTTTCTAGATTTGTTTGCATCTCTGCATGTCAACATACCATTCATCAAGACTATTCAACAAATGCCTGCATACATCAAGTATATGAAGGAGCTGCTTCCCAGGAAAAGCTCACTCAAGGGAGGCCAAACTATAGTGATGAACAAGGAGTGCAGTGCCCTCATTCAACCACAATTGCCTACAAAAAGAAAAGATCCAGGGAGCTTTCATGTCCCCTGTGCCATAGGAGAAACAATGTTTGATAAAGCACTCTGCGATTTGGGAGCAAGCATCAACTTAATGCCCTTATCCCTTGTGAAGAGGCTGAAGATCAATGAGATAATGCCCACAGATGTAGTCATCAGGCTGGCAGACAAAACTCAAAAGCAAGCAATAGGAGTGGTGGAAAATGTGTTGGTAAAGGTTGGGAAATACTTTCTTCCCACAGACTTTGTCATTCTGGACATGGAAGAGAGTCACACTCACCCAATCATATTAGAAAGACCATTCCTAGCTACAGCCAGAGCACTCATAGATGTGGAGCGAGGGGAGCTAATATTGAGGATCCATGATGAACGACTTAGCTTTAATGTCTTCAAACTCTCACAAGAATCAGACCAAGAGAACAAAGAACCAAGCAAAGATCATAATGAGATGCTGACAGAGGAAGCAAGCACTGAAGCACAACCAGCCCATCTGGGAAAGCCCTTGGTTGATGAACAAGGAAATAAGCAGTTGTCACAGCTCAAGGAAAAGCTGGAGGAACCTAAACCACCAGAGACATGTGAAGACAACAACAAAATTCCCTTAGAAGAAGAAGTCACAAAGAGCAAGGCAACATCAAAAGGGACAAAGAAGAAGGTACCAAGGGGGTGGAGGAACAAGAAAATCCCTACAGAGGACTTCTCTCCAGGGGATAAAGTGATCTCAGCTTACTTCCCAGATATCCCCCCTAATCTCCCCACTGTACCATCTCAGTTACCTAAGGTCTTCACTATCAACAGAGTTCTCTCCTTGGAACATGTAGAGATCATTGATACAACCAATGGATATAAGTCCACAGCAAGAGAGGAGGACTTTAAGCATTACCAACCACCCTGATGAGGGAGAAACGTCAAGCTAGTGACGCTAAAGAAGCGCTTCATGGGAGGCAACCCATGTTTTATATGCTTTTAGAAAATAGTGAATAAGTCAATGTTCATGAATTCCAACCCAGACTTGACAAACACTTGGTGAAATCCTTAATAGGCAGTATATAGTGAAGAACAAGTTTGGTGTTCAAAGCATGCCAAGAAAGCATGAATGCAACTGAGAGCATGCTAGTCTTAGAGCTTTGAACAGAACTTTTTATCACAGTGCTCCAAACTAAGTTTGGTGTCACCCCATGGTGCCACCAATGTGCATATAAGGATACACAGTTAGTTAGTTAGTTGGAGTTCATGAATAAACAAAATCTTTTCTTATTTTTATTATTCTAGCCGTGAAGTTTAAATTGTTTTTTTTTATGATATTAATTCTTACTTTTCTTATTTTATCTTTATAGGAAAAAGCAAAGGGAGTGGGAGTACGAGCAATCAAGAGGGACACAAGGAGGACAAGCAAGGAGGAGAGCATGGGCAACCACATGAGTAAAAGGTGGTGGAGTTTGGTTCACGAAATTGTGATGTCCAGGCTCGAACAATCCCTGGTAATGGCTCCAAAGCTTGGTGCTTTGATCTTAATTCATAATTGTCACAACTTCGATACAACTAACCAGCAAGTGCACTGGGTCGTCCAAGTAATACCTTACGTGAGTAAGGGTCGAATCCCACGGAGATTGTTGGTATGAAGCAAGCTATGGTCACCTTGCAAATCTCAGTCAGGCGGATATAAATGGACTATTATATATTTCTGGAAAGCCCTGGATGTCTACTTTCCAACGCAATTGGAAGCGTGCCATTTCGAGTTCTGTAGCTCCAGAAAATCCACTTTGAGTGCAGGGAGGTCAGAATCCAACAGCATCAGCAGTCCTTTTTCAACCTCTGAATCTGATTTCTGCTCAAGTCCCTCAATTTCAGCCAGGAAATACCTGAAATCACAGAAAAACACACAAACTCATAATAAAGTCCAGAAATGTGAATTTAACATAAAAACTAATGAAAACATCCCTAAAAGTGACTAGATCCTACTAAAAACATACTAAAAACAATGCCAAAAAGCGTATAAATTATCCACTCATCAGAGTTCCATCTTTGGTCCATCTTTCTCTATGCTTTAAATAAGGAAGATCTTGTATGAAATAGAACTTGCTTCCATGTTTGTTTGAACTTTTTTTATTTTGTCTTTTAAGTTTTGTGTTGCAGAGGTCCATGCTTGCTAGTCTTTATGTCACTGCATCATCACTAGGCTTACTTGTATGCTTGTTCCTTTAAATCAAATAAAAAGAGAATGAGTGTTTACAAAAGACCAGAGTGGAGCTCATACTATGGAGTAAGTTCATGAGTTTATGGTGTGATCATACTATCAATGAAACAGAGCTTCAATCATATGAGCGGGACTTATAGCTTTTTGCCTCTTGAATAGTTTTGGCATCTCACTTTCTCCATTGAGGTTCAGAATGATTGGCATCTATAGGAACACAGAGTTCAGATAGTGTTATTGATTCTCCTAGTTCAGTATGTTGATTCTT
>NC_029794.2:95779463-95781352 GCF_000816755.2 Arachis ipaensis
CTTGTTCGAAAATTTCTGAAAGGTTTTCTCTGGATTGTTGTAATTTAGCTTCTCTTAATTTTCTCTTCAGAGTCCTTTCAGATTCTGGATCTGCTTCCACAAGAATGTTCTTATCCTTGCTCCTGCTCATATGACAAAGAAGACGGCACAGAAAAATAATAATAATAATAGAGATCCTTTATACCACAGTATAGGGATCCCTTTGTGAGTAGAAGAAGAGGGGGAGATTTTTGAAAAATGGTTTTTGAAAAATGTTAGAAATTTTCGAAAAATTTTTAAAATTTAAAAATAAAAATAATTAGTTAATAAAAAAAAGAAATTTTTGAAAAAGAGGGGAGATATTTTCGAAAATTAGAGAGAGAGAGAGTTAGTTAGGTAGTTTTGAAAAAGTTAAAAAACAAACAAAAAGTTAGTTAGTTAGTTGAAACAATTTTTGAAAAGATAAGAAGTTAGGAAGTTAGAAAAGATATTTTGAAAAGATATTTTTGAAAAAGATAAGATAAGAAGATATTTTTGAAAAGATATGATTGAAATTAGTTTTGAAAAAGATTTGATTTTTAAAATCACAATTAATGACTTGATTCATAAGAAATCACAAGATATGATTCTAGAACTTAAAGTTTGAATCTTTCTTAACAAGCAAGTAACAAACTTCAAATTTTTGAATCAAAACATTAATTGATTATGTTATTTTCGAAAATTTGGTATAAAAATAAGAAAAAGATTTTTTTGAAAAATATTTTTGGAATTTTCGAAAATAACTAAGAATTTTTGAAAAAGATTTGATTTTTGAAAAAGATTTTGAAAAAGATAAGATTTTCAAATTGAAAATTTGATTTGACTCATAAGAAACAACTTTGATTTTAAAAATTTTTGAAAAGGTCAACCCAAATTTTCGAATTTGATGAGAGAAAAAGGGAAAGATATTTTTTTTTGATTTTTGAATTTTTATGATGCAAGAGAGAAAAACACTAAAAAGATGCAATGCATGAGATTTTTAGATCAAAACATGTGATGCATGCACAATGCTATGAATGTCAAGATGAACACCAAGAACACTTTGAATGTCAAGATGAACATCATAGACACAATTTTGAAAAATTTTTAATGCAAAGAAAACATGCAAGACACCAAACTTAGAATTCTTTAATGTTTAGACACTAAGAATTCAAGAATGCATATGATAAACATGAAAAGACACAAAACAAAAAATCATCAAGATCAAACAAGAGGACTTACCAAGAACAACTTGAAGATCATGAAGAACACTATGAATGCATGATATTTTCGAGAAATGCTAGATGCACATGCAAGTGACACCAAACTTATGATATGACTCAAGACTCAAATAAGAAACACAAAATATTTTTGATTTTTATGATTTTCTAATTTTTTTGGATTTTTATTTTATATTTTTCGCATATTAAAAGGAAAAATAAGGATTCCAAAAATTTTTAATATGAATTCCAGGAATCTTGCCATGTTAGTCTAAAGCTTCAGTCCAGGAATTAGACATGGCTCACTAGCCAGCCAAGCTTTCAAAGAAAGCTCCAGTCCAAAACACTAGACATGGCCAATGGCCAGCCAAGCTTCAGCAGGTGATCATGGATCAGCAGCAGGTGGATGAGCAACAACTAATTTGCTCTTGATAACAAATTGCAAGCCTCAATCCAAATGAATTTAGACATGGCTTTACAGCCAGCCAGGCTTCACATGCTTCATGAAACACTAGAATTCATTCTTAAAAATTTTGAATAAATTTTTTTTTGAAAGTATTTTTTATTTTTTTCGAAAACAGATGAAAAATTTTTTTTTGAAAATATTTTTTTTTTGAAAAATTTTTGAAAACAAAACGAAAAGAAAATTACCTAATCTGAGCAACAAGATGA
>NC_029794.2:95781459-95794112 GCF_000816755.2 Arachis ipaensis
ACCAGCAAGTGCACTGGGTCGTCCAAGTAATACCTTACGTGAGTAAGTGTCGAATCCCACGGAGATTGTTGGTATGAAGCAGCTATAGTCACCTTGTAACGTCTGTGGTGCTCCTGCGTGAGGGATCTACTTGGATGAATAAGCTCTTAGGGGTGCCTTATCACTTGGTAACTTGGGTTAACTAACTCGAGATTATCAGCTGAAAGTCCACTATCAAGAGTAACCTTAACTACAGAGCATTTAGTAACCCAAAGAGGTGCTGGACACCAAGGTCTCAAGAAAAGAAAATAAATAAACTATATGCCTGTGGTGTGTATGTATGGGGGAAAGAGACTTGAGGGAGTAAGTCCGTAGGGGTGTCTTAACACCTAGCACGTTGAACCAACTGGTTCGGGAGTGTTGGCTGGAAGCTTATCTTAAAGAGTCGCCCCCTTACAGAGCACTTAGCCTAAGAACACAAATAAGCCCTGAAATAACAATAAAATGATCAATGAATAAAAGTCTCATGGGATGCAATCACAGTGAGTATTCTAGGACATGATAAAGGTTTGAAAGCCAGGAATGAACCTAAGTTGCTATGCATGACGTTATTGGGAAAGGTAAGTCCCAATAACGTGTGTGAAGGACAAAGAGGCAACGTTAGTAGCAACGTTTGTGCCACTAACGTTGGAGTTAACATGGCTTTTACTTTGGTGAGGAACGTTAGTGAAAAAGGTGATTGTCCCTAACATTCTCGAACCCACATTTCCACTTAAACGTTAACACCACTAACGTCCTGAGCTAAAGTCTCTGCCCACTTCACACTTTCTCTCTGCAAGTAAAACTAAGCCCAATGAAGAAGATAACTTCTTCAAACTCAAGATCCAAAGGCCCATACCCAAGACTTGAAGAGCCAACTAGAAGATCAGAAGAGTAGTATATATAGGAGTAGCTTTGAATTAAAATGGGAGTTGGAAAATAGAGGGAGCCTCTTGGCATAGAATTACTCTCTATATTTTACTTTCTCTGCACTTCTAGTTTCATCATATATTCTCCATCTTTGTTTTCATTTTCCAGAACTTTGAACAACTAAACCCCTTTCATTGGGTTAGGGAGCTCTGTTGTAATTTGATGGATCAATACTAGTTTCCATTATTCTTCTTCTATCTTTTCTCTTGATTTTACTTGAAAGCTTTCGATCTTCATCCAATTGGGTAGTTATCTTGGAAAAGAAGCTATTCAAACTTGGATCTCTTCTGAACTTTGAAAGAGGAATGAAGAGATCATGCTAGAAATACTTTCTCATGCTGGACCAAATTGGGTTTGGATGGATATGTGACTATAATTCTCTCAACACTTGATTTGGGAAATGCATGTGGTATAATCAGTGACCATGCTTCATCTCTTCTCATGAGCAATTGACCAAGGAATTGGCTATTGATCAAGATTTGAGAGATTGAATTACAAGGAATTGTAATTCGATCACTTAAGATTGCCAAGGAGATCAATGAGTGCGTTGATTGAGGAAGAGATGAAAATGAAATTGATCCGGAGAATGCAACATCTCCTGAGCCCAATGAACTCCCCATTTCTGATCTTACCCATTCTCTTTAATTTCTGTCATTTACTTTTATGAGCAATTACCCCATTCCCATTTAAGATTCTGCAATTTACTTTCCGTTATTTACATTCAGCTCTTTATTTCTAGCATTTACGTTTCTGTTATTTACTTTCCCGCCATTTAATTTTCTGTAATTCTCAACCCAAATTCTGATTCGCTCAACTAGAACATTCCTCTAATTAAAGTTACTTGATCAATCAATCCCTGTGGGATTCGACCTCACTCTATTGTGAGTTTTTACTTGACGACAAATTCGGTACACTTGCCGAAGGAAATTTGTTATGAGACAAGTTTTCCATGCATCAATATAAAAGATTGGCATTGATTTAAATAATATTACCTAACCAGAATAAAACAAGTCACTAAGCACCCAAAATAATTCAAGAGAAGATGCAATAGTTAAATAAGAAAATTAACACCAATGGTAAAATAATAAATTTAGAAAAGAAAAATAAAAATATGCACAAAATTAAAATGCAATGAATGAAATATGCAAATAAATTAAGTAAAATAAAAAGAAAGATAAGAAGAATGAGAAGTGAAAGAAATAAAGTAAGAAAGAAAGAAGAAAAGATAGAAGAAATTAGGATTAGAAAATATAAGAAAAATAAGGATTTGGAGAAGAAAAGATAAGATATTTTGGCTGATCTGGATATTCTGTGCGCCGCATGTGACGCGGATGCGTAGGTGACGCGGATGCGTGGGTCACGCGATCGCGTGACCTGATTTGTGCGATTGGCCCGAGTGCAGCCTCGCGGTCGCACAACTCTCTGTTAGAAACTTGGTATTGCCAAAATCCAGGGTGACACGGTCGCGTGGTCGACGCGCTCGCGTGAGTGGCAATGATGGAGATATGACGCGGACGCGTGAGCCATGCGTCCGCGTGGTAAGGCTTGTGCGATCAGCACCAGTCTAGCACCACTCTCGCACAACTTTCCGTCGTGCAACCCTTTCTTACGTCGATTTCCAGGTCACGCAGCCGAGTGAGTGACGCGGACGCGTCAGCGACGCGGTCGCGTGGGATGATTTGAGCCAAAGGCATGCCTCCAGCCACGCTACCGCGTGACTCTCTGTTCGATTTCTCTTCTTCACAATGCACATGTGACGCGGACGCATCAGCGATGCTGCCGCGTCGTGTGCGTGCTTTTTTTTTTTTTATAATGCAGTATGCAGAATGCAATGCTAATATGAATGTTATGCAAAATTCCAGGTTCAATACAATAAAATAAAATAAAACTCAAAAACAAATAAAACTAAATAAAAATGAAAAAGGAACGATCATACCATGGTGGGTTGTCTCCCACCTAGCACTTTTAGTTAAAGTCCTTAAGTTGGACATTTGATGAGCTTCCTATTATGGTGGCTTATGCTTGAACTCATCCAGGAATCTCCACCAATGTTTGTAATTTCAATGGCCTCCGGGATCCCAAACTAGGCGCAGAAAGCCTTCAAGTAAGTTAAAGCAAGTCACAAGGCCCCAAGAGTGCTGATTTCTTGTTCATACTCTTTAATTGCAATCTGTTTTAATTCATATGAACTATTCTGATTGCTATTTATTTTTTGGGAACATCCAATTTTAGCCGGAATGCTGTCCAAATTTCTCTACGTTGTTTTGATTTTCATTCCTGTTTTGGTTTTGGCAAACTTGAACTCTGCTTTAATCAGCTTTTACCAAATCAATTGCTGTATGACAGGGCAAGCTTTCTTATTCTTTTTAATTTCCTAGTTTATAAATTGCATCTTGGATGATTCAATTCCACTTTTTGCTATTTTCATTTGAGTCATCCCTAACTTCCTTGTTTGAATTTGAGTTATCTGTTGCTTTAATTTGTGAATTCTCGTTATTTAGAAATTGATCCTCATGTCACTTACTCTAATCCATTTTTATTCCCTAATTTTAACTTCCTAAACTTTTTTTTATTCTAACCAAACCTAACCCTTCAAAATATCTCTTCTGATTTTTCACTTTCTTTTTAACATTCTAACCAAGGCATGATGATACTTTTTCTAATCAACTTGAATGGAAGTACATTTTGGATTGTTTCATTTTTTTTCAGTATTCTAACTCTTATACAATCCTTAAATGAAAATTTACTTAACTCAATTTCCTCATCTATTGCTCCTTTGCCACTTTGTGTTTCTTTTGATTATTTGCCTATTTGTTTTCCTGTTTTTATTATATCCTGGTTTTCTATTTTTCAGAATGTCTGCCAGCCAAAGAAAAGGAAAGGCAAAGGCAACTACTGGCAAACGTAAAAGAGGAGAATCCTCCATGTCCATCCTGGATATCATGCACGATGACTCCTGGCGGAAGAAACACTTTACCCCGCAGGAGAAGGCTGACCAGCTACTCCCTGCCACTGATCCTCTTAGATTTGTAAACCGATACTGTGAGCTGAAATATCCGGTGTTTGCAACCTCCAGGAACCTGTACCTGGAGAGGACTTTGAAAATCCCAAAAGAACTCTAGTAATACACCTCTGAGCAAATCAAACAAAGAGGCTCGTTCTTCCTGGAGAGAAACCTGACTGAGGTCAATGCATCTTGGGTAAGGGAATTCTACTGCAATTACTTCAAAACTTCCTTAGATGCAGTGAACCTTAGGGGGAAGCAGATTCTGGTCATTGAAGAGGCCATAGAGGATGTTCTGAAGCTTCTGCCTAAATCTGATCAGTTGGATGGCTATCAAAGAGCTGAGGAGGATATGCGCTTCATGAAATTTGATTGGGATGCAGTCAAGGCCAGGATAGCCCTTGACCCGACCGTTCCATGGATCATGGGTCAGAACACCACCATGCCAAAGGGAATCAAGCGAATTTACTTAAATGATGAGGCTCGGCTATGGAACCAGATCCTGAGCAATTTTGTCATGCTGAGTACCCATGAGACAGAGATCCCTGCCGCTATGATCACCTTCCTATGGTGTGTGATGGAGGGTAAGGACCTGTACCTGCCACGCTTTATCCGGTACTATATGGCCAGGGTCCACGTCCGAGGCACTCTACCCTTTCCTTATCTGATTACACAGCTAGGCCGTCGAGCTGACGTGCCTTGGGAGGATGCTGATGAGAAGCCACCTGCTGCAGAATGCAAGAAGATTATCCCTCACAGCAGGAACTTTTTGGCTTTGGGCTACAGACCTCCATTCCTCACTGCTACTACTGAGACAGCCACACCATCTGCCGGCCCCTCTTCTTCCACAGCTACCCCAGCTACCCCTGCTACCACCACTGCACCTCCACCTGCCTCAGAGCCCATCTATCACCTAGTGCACTGACGTTGGTATTTTTGCCAGTAAAGAAGTTTATAAAAATAGTCACGTTGTAGATATAGTTTCTAAACCGACAGAAATCCCTTCGTACAAACGTTTTGGGTGTCACAAGTAACAAACCCCTTAAAAATTATTAACCGAGTATTCGAACCTCGGGTCGTCTTCTCAAGGAACTGCAAGGAAGTATGTTCTTATTATTGGCTATAAAGGTTGTAATCGGGGTTTAGAAGGTAAGAAGTAAGTGAATTGAATGACAAGTAAAGTGAATGGCAATTAAAATAAATAAATACTGTAAGGTAACTTTTGGCAAGGTAAGAGAAATTAGAAGTCCAACTTAGTTATCTCTCTCAATAATAATGAAAGTTGAATCTTAATTCCACTTAGTTAACCTTTACTAAAGTAAAGGAAAGTCAAGGGACTAATTAGTTTGACCTTCGAATCCTATTTATTTCCTAAGAAAAAGTTGGGATTATTGAAGTTCAGTTCAATTAGCAAGATAGCGATTATCAGTTATGTTGAGTTTGATGATGTTGAGTTACTGATTCCTTAACCAAGACCAAAAGGGGAAAAAGTAAAATTGCTGGAATAAAAATGTCCTTAGATGGAAAGCAATGGTAACACAAACTAAAGAGAAAGCAATCAATAACTGAAATACCTCAAATAATCATTAATTCAAATCATAACATGGAAAGGGTTCATAAGTCAAGTTGGCAACTGTTCATACCCTGGGTCGAGTTACCCGACCCGGGATGATTGGCGACAAAGCGACCGACCTCTTCAGGTCAGACTACCCGACCTCTTCTAAAGAGCTCGGCCAAATCGACAGGAAAGCCCAATAAAGGGCCCAAATAGAGGAACACGACCCAAATCCAAAGGCAATCCCAGCCTATAGAGATAAAGGCGGTTCCCTTGAAAATAAGCTAACTTCATCCAAAATAGGATAAGATAAGATAAGATAACTAACTTATCTTATCAGAAAGGTCAGCCCCCACTACTATAAATACACTGGAGCACCCAGGTATAACTCATACTCTGATTCTACATAACATCTGTTTAATACCCATGCTAACTTAAGCATCGGAGTCTCTTGCAGGTACCCCCCACCCTTCGGTGACAGAGGATCAGCAGCACGTCCAAGTCCAAACAAGACAGACGTACCGGCTCCGGCCTCCATTCACCAGCCGGACACATCGGTTCCGACCATCACTGAGGATCTCGTCCGAGATTGACCTACAGTTTCAGGTAACCCTCAGAACATTGGCGCCGTTGCCGGGGATACAAAGCTTACCAACAGAGGCCGCCATCATGGGACTCATCAACGGCCTACGAGAGGGGCCATTTAGCCAATCTATATCAAAGAAGTACCCTACCTCATTAGACGAAGTACAGGAGCGAGCAGAAAAATACATCAACATGGAAGAAAATGCTCGATTAGGAGAAACCTCAAAATCTGGGAACCCCTACCGAGATAAAGACAAAAAGAAAGAAGACCGACAAAGGGAGAAAATTAAAAAATACCATAATTATACTCCCCTCAGAGCATCCCTAGTCGAAATATACAAAGAGGTCTGCCATACAGAAAAGATTCCCCCAGCACGGCCTCTCAAAGGAAAAAGAGGAGGAGGAAATCGGAAGGAATATTGTGAATATCATCGGGTCAGAGGACACGCCACCAACGAATGCTTCGACTTAAAAAATATCATAGAAAAATTAGTGAGGGAAGGAAAATTAGATCGATTCCTAGCCACCCGAGATGATGATCAAAGAAAAAGACGAAGGGATGAAGATACCGAACGAGCAGAACGATCACCTCGGACACCAGAAAGACATGTCCACATGATACATGGCGGATTCGCAACAGGAGGGATCTCCAAATCTTCCCGCAAAAGGTATCTCAAAGAAGTATGTCATGTCGAAGGAGAGGAGGAAGCACTCAACATCCCAGCGATAACATTCACTAAGGAGGACGCGTCCGGCATCATCACAGGACACGACGATCCCATGGTCATCACCATCATATTGGCAAACGCCAACCTACACCGCACCTTAATAGACCAAGGGAGTTCTGCCAACATATTATTCAAGACAGCCTTTGATAAACTCGGCTTAGAAGAAAAAGAACTTAAGGCATATCCAAACAGTCTGTTCGGGTTAGGAGATACCCCGGTTCGACCACTAGGATATATATCACTACATACAACCTTCGGAAAAGGAGACAAATCCAGGACCCTCAAAATAGAATACATCATAGTTAATGTAAGTTCAGCTTACAATGCTCTCATAGGTCAGACAACACTCAACCAACTCGGCGCAATAGTCTCGACCCCACACCTATGTATGAAGTTACCAACGCCAAAAGGGATAGCCACGATAAAAGCTGACCAAAAGATGGCACGTCACTGTTATAATGAAAGCCTAAACCTCAGAGGCAAAGGAGAAGAGTTCCACGCAATTGAGTTGGGCGGAGTTCAACGATGAGAAGATCTTCGCCCCCAACCAGAAGGTGAGATAGAAAAAATTCAGATCGGGGACACCTCGGAAAAAATAACTAATATCGGCACAATCCTCAAAGGAGGATTAAAAGAATTGCTAATACAATTCTTACGAGATAATGTCGATCTCTTCGCATGGAAAGCCGCGGACATGCCAGGCATAGACCCTAAGCTAATGTGCCACAAGTTAGCGATCTATCCAGGATCTCGACCGGTGCAGCAGAGACGAAGAAAGCTTGGGCCAGAGCGATCTCAGGCTGTGGAAGAGCAAGTACAAGCACTGCTGGAAGCCAGATTTATAAGAGAAGTCAAGTACCCACTATGGCTAGCCAACGTCGTCTTGGTGAAAAAGTCGAATGGGAAGTGGCGAATGTGCACCGATTACACTGATCTCAACAAAGCTTGTCCAAAAGACCCATACCTACTTCCAAGCATTGACGCTCTGGTAGATGCTTCTTCTGGATATAAATATCTCTCGTTTATGGATGCATACTCGGGATACAACCAAATTCCCATGTACCCACCAGATCAGGAAAAGACCTCGTTCTTAACACCAAAGGCAAACTACTGCTACATCGTGATGCCTTTCGGTCTCAAGAACGCAGGAGCTACTTATCAAAGGCTAATGAATAAAGTCTTCTCAGATCACATCGGAAAAATTATGGAAGTTTATGTGGACGACATGTTGATAAAAACGCAAACCAAAGATACATTATTATCCGACTTGGCTCAAGTGTTTGACACCATAAGGAAACACAACATGCAACTCAATCCCGCAAAATGTACCTTCGCAGTAGAAGCAGGCAAATTCTTAGGCTTCATGCTCACACAAAGGGGAATTGAAGCAAATCCAGACAAATGTCAAGCCATACTCAACATGAAGACCCCAACCTGTGTCAAAGAAGTACAACAACTCAACGGGAGATTGGCCGCCCTATCCCGATTCTTAGCAGGAGCTGCGATAAGATGTCTTCCCTTCTATGCCACTCTAAGAAAGGGAAAACAGTTCGAATGGACGATAGAATGTGAGCAAGCCTTCAAAGACTTCAAGAAATTCTTAGGACGGCCACCTATCCTATCTCGACCACGAGAAGGAGAACCGCTCATATTATATCTCGCAGTAGGGAGCCGGGCAATAGCCTCAGCACTAGTCAGAGAAGACGAAAATGGGCAACAACCCGTCTACTTCATTAGCAAGGCACTACAGGGATCCGAACTGAACTACCAGAAAATAGAAAAATTTGCCTATACTCTTATCCTAACATCTCAACGACTCTGCCCGTACTTCCAGGCTCACACCATTAAGGTTCGAACTAACCAGCCCATAAAAGGAATATTGCAGAAAATAGATTTAGCAAGCAGAATTCTACAGTGGGCAGTCGAGTTGTCAGAGTTTGACCTCAAATATGAAGCTCGGACGGCCATCAAATCGCAGTATCTGGCCAATTTTATCGCAGAATTCACAGATGCCCTAGAAACCCCCACAGAATGGAATCTTTACGTGGACGGTTCTTCAAATAAAACTGGAAGCGGTGCGGGCGTGATAATAGAAAGCAACCAAGGAACCCAGGTTGAGCTCTCCCTCAAGTTCGGGTTCCCGGCCTCAAACAACCAGGCGGAATATGAAGTGTTATTAGCTGGTTTGAAGCTGGCTAAAGAGGTCGGAGCTCAAAAACTCAACATTTACAGCGATTCACAAGTGGTCACATCACAAATAACAGGGAGCTACCAAGCCAAAGATCCCACCATGAAAAAGTATTTGGATAAAACCAAGGAACAACTCGGACAAGTTGGGGAGTATAAGATCTGCCACATACCCCGCGAATAAAATGCCCGAGCTGACGCACTCTCAAAACTAGCCAGCACCAAACCAGGGGGTAACAACAGAAGCCTCATCCAGGAAATGTTGCAGAACCCGTCAATCTCGGAAGAGGAAAAAGTCTTGACCATAACAAGTCAGGACCAAGGATGGATGACCCCTATAGCCAACTACCTCAGAACAGGAACACTCCCCACAGAAGAAAAGGAGGCAAAGAGGTTAAAAAGGGAGGCACAGTACTACACCGTCATAAACAACATCCTGTACAAAAGAGGAATCTTAACACTTTTACTAAAATGTGTGCCAACCTCCAACACAAAGGAAGTGCTAGAAGAAATACACGGCGGTATTTGTGGCAATCATCTCGGAGCAAACAATAGAAGTCTCATCCAGGAAATACTACAGAGCTCGTCGATCTCGGAGGAACAAAAAGTCCTAACCATAACAGGCCAGGACCAAGGATGGATGACCCCCATAATCAACTACCTCAAAACAGGAACACTCCCCACGGAAGAAAAGGAGGCAAAGAGGCTAAAAAGGGAGGTACAGTACTATACCATCATAAACAACATCCTGTACAAAAGAGGAATCTCAACACCTTTACTAAAATACGTGCCGACCTCCAACACAAGGAAAGTGCTAGAAGAAATACACGGCATCATTTGTGGCAATCATCTCGAAGCACAAGCTCTCGCCCAAAAAAACTCCGGGCGGGATTTTATTGGCCAACTCTACAGAAAGAAGCCACAGAATTTGTAAAGACATGCCCACCATGTCAGAAACATGCCAACTTTCACATCGCCCTGCCAGAAGAGCTCATCAGCGTGACCTCGCCTTGGCCGTTTGCAAAATGGGGACTCGATCTTCTCGGCCCTTTCCCACAGGGATCAGGACAAGTTAAATTCCTCATAGTAGGGGTAGATTACTTTACAAAGTGGATCGAGGCAGAGCCCCTGGCCAATGCCACCACTCAAAGAAGCCAGAAATTTTTATATAGAAACATTGTCACAAGGTTCGAGGTTCCATATTCAATAACCACAGACAATGGCACTCAATTCACAGATGCAGGCTTCAGAAAACTAGTAGCTGACTTGAATATAAAGCACCAGTACACCTCCGTCGAATATCCACAAGCCAATGGGCAGGCCGAAGCTGCAAACAAAGTCATATTGGCTGGATTAAAACGGAGATTACAAGATGCAAAGAGAGCCTGGGCAGAAAAGCTTCCACAGGTCCTGTGGGCATATCGAACAACGCTACATTCCACCACGAAGGAATCCCCCTTCCGATTAGCATACAGAATAGAGGCGATGATTCCAGTAGAGATTGAGGAAGGGTCGCCCAAAGTAGTTCACTACAATGAGGGAGCAAACTCCCAACTTCAGAGAGAAGAGCTCGACTTGTTACCCGAAATCCAAGAAAGAGCTCGGATCAGGGAAGAAGCTCTAAAACACCGAATGGCTTCCAGATATAATCAAAAGGTAGTGTCGAAAAGTTTTGCAGAAAATGATCTCATCCTAATCCGAAATGATATCGGTACAACTCGACCAGGAGAGGGAAAGCTGCCAGCAAACTGGAAAGGACCCTACCGAGTTGTAGAAGTACTTGGAAAGGGCTACTACAGGCTGTCTGAACTCGATGGACGAGAGCTTCCCAGGTCATGGCACGCCTGCAACCTCAGAAGGTACTACAATTAGAAAAGATAAAAGATCTCATCATTGGATGCACTCTTTTTCCTGAAAAGGTTTTTTAATGAGGCACCAAGTTGAGACTCAGACAAATCCCATATGTATATATTTGCATTTTTCCTTTAAAATAAAATATATTTTAGATATTCTACAAAGATTTCAAGACACATTAATCTGAAGCATTCATCGTCTGATTATAAAGCAACAGATCGGCAGAAAGTGAAAAACAATTTCACTGCACGATCATGATAAAGACAACCGTCTGATAAAGGTGAAAATGCGATTCACCCAAAGGACAATATAGAGACGACAACCACTTTCTACAAATCGGCAAAGATGAACACAGAATAATGTAAGAAGTTATCAAAAGTGATCTAAAAAAGAACCTGACGAGGTCTTACGGATTGCTAAAATAATAACTTAAAGACTGGCCGACGTTGAGAAGTCGGACCAAGTCAACCCAAGTTATAAGTAAACCCTGGAAAGAGGTCTGGCCAACCCTATTAAAGAGGATTACTTTAACTTAAAAGGGCTCGACATGACAAAGTCAGCCCAAAATGAAAAGTTATAAAAGTAATCCCTGAAACAGACCTGACAAAGGTCCAAGAAAGAGGATTACAAAAATAACTTAAAGGAGACCGATATAACGAAGTCGGACTCCTACTACTAACAAGTTATAAAAGTAATCCCTGAAAGAGACCTGACAAAGGTCCAAGAAAGAGGATTACAAAAATAACTTAAAGGAGACCGGTATAACCAAGTCGGACTCCTACTACTTAAAAGTTATCAAAATAGTCCCTAAAAGAGATCTGACAAAGATCCAAGAAAGAGGACTACAAAAAATAACTTAAAGGAGACTGGTATAACCAAGTCGGACTCCTACTACTTAAAAGTTATCAAAGTTGTCCCTGAAAGAGATCTGACAAAGATCCAAGAAAGAGGACTACAAATAACTTAAAGGAGACCGACCTAACGAAGTTGGACTCCTACAACTGAAAGTAATCCCTGAAGGAGACCTAGCAAAGGTCCAAGACACAGGATTACGAGAATAGCTTAGAAGGGGACCAACGTTAAGAAAGCATACAAAGCAAAGAAAACCAAAGAAATAAGTTGGACCCCCACAACCACGACCTCAAAGGATTCAAGCTACAAATAACATAACAAAAACAACCCAAGGAGGTCGAGCCGCAAGATTTTGACATCAGCAGAAAACAGAAAAGATGCCTAGTCAAAAAACTACTTTTTACAGAGTTATAAGGCCTCGAAAGGCCACCAAAAACTACTATAAAAAAAATAGAGAGCTATTGTTTGTTTTTCAAAATAAAAGTTGCTAAATAAGTGGTGCACGAAATTGTGATGTCCAGGCTCAAACGATCCTTGGCAACGTGAGCAACTTGGTACGCGCAATCGTGATTACACTTTGATTATGTAAAATTCATGGCTCTTTCTTTCCCTGGCAATGGCGCCAAGAACATGGTGCCAATACCATGGTTCACAACTTCGATACAACTAACCAGCAAGTGCACTGGGTCGTCCAAGTAATACCTTACGTGAGTAAGGGTCGAATCCCACGGAGATTGTTGGTATGAAGCAAGCTATGGTCACCTTGCAAATCTCAGTTAGGCAGATATAAACTGATAAGGGTGTTTTCGAATAATAAATAAAAGAAGGGATAGAAATACTTATGTAAATTCATCGGTGAGAATTTCAGATAAGCGAATGGAGATGCTTTCGTTCCTCTGAACCTCTGCTTTCCTGCTATCTTCACCCAATCAGTCTTACT
>NC_029794.2:95794195-95796145 GCF_000816755.2 Arachis ipaensis
CAATGAAACATAGCTCCAATCAAATGAGCGGGACTTATAGCTTTTTGCCTCTTGAATAGTTTTGGCATCTCACTTCATCTAATAAGGTTCAGAATGATTGGCATCTATAGGAACTCAGATTTCAGATAGTGTTATTGATTCTCCTAGTTCAGTATGATGAATCTTGAACACAGTTATTTTATGAGTCTTGGCCGTGGCCCTAAGCACTTTGTTTTCCAGTATTACCACCGGATACATAAATGCCACAGACACAGAATTGGGTGAACCTTTTCAGATTGTGACTCAGCTTTGCTAAAGTCCCCAATTAGAGGTGTCCAGGGTTCTTAAGCACACTCTTTTTTTGCTTTGGACCTTGACTTTAACCACTCAGTCTCAAGTTTTCACTTGACACCTACACGCCACAAGCACATGGTTAGGGACAGTTTGGTTTAGCCGCTTAGACCAGGATTTTATTCCTTTAGGCCCTCCTATCCACTGATGCTCAAAATCTTGGGATCCTTTTTATTTGCCCTTGCCTTTTGGTTTTAAGGGTTATTGGCTTTTTCTGCTTGCTTTTTCTTTTTCTTTCTATTTTTTTTGCCCCTTTTTTTTTTCTGCAAGCTTTGTTCTTTGCTGCTTTTTCTTGCTTCAAGAATCATTTTTATGATTTTTTAGATTATCAAATAACATATAGTAACTTCAGACCGGTTGCTAGTGGGAATGATTGAGCATTGAATGAACTCCAACCATCCTCTAGCTATAGGCTTGAGGTCCAATATTCTTAGTTGAACCGGCTTGCCTTTGGAGTCAACCTTCCATTGAGCTCCTTTTACACATATGTCCCTAAGGACTTGGTCCAACCTTTGATCAAAGTTGACTCTCCTTGTGTAGGGGCGTGCGTTCTCTTCCATGTTTGGCAAGTTGAACGCCAACCTCACATTTTCCGGACTAAAATCTAAGTATTTCCCCCGAACCATTGTAACATAGTTCTTTGGATCCGGGTTCTTACTTTGATCATGGTTCTTGGTGATCCATGCATTAGCATAGAACTCTTGAACCATTAGGATGCCGACTTGTTGGATGGGATTTGTTAGAACTTCCCAACCTCTTCTTTGAATTTCATGTCGGATCTCTGGATACTCATTTCTTTTGAGTTTGAAAGGGACCTCAGGGATCACCTTCTTCTTGGCCACAACATCATAGAAGTGGTCTTGATGGGCTTTGGAGATGAACCTTTTCCTCTCCCATGACTCGGATGTGGAAGCTTTTGTCTTCCTTTTCCTCTTTCTAGAGGATTCTCCGGTCTTAGGTGCCATCAATGGTAATGGAAAAACAAAAAGCTTATGCTTTTACCACACCAAACTTAGAATTTTGCTCACCCTCGAGCAATAAAAGAATGAATAGATGAAGAAGAAGAAGAAATGGAGGAGAGGCGGGTGGGAAATTGGTTTTGAATTTTTGAAGGTAGGTGGAGTTTATGAGGTAGGTTTATGGGGAAGAGTGGATGGATGTGAGTGGTGAAGAGGTGATGGGGAAGAGTGTTTATTGGGATATGTGAAAGAGAGTGGTGAGAAGAAGTGAGTGGAGGTAGGTGGGGATCCTGTGGGGTCCACAGATCCTGAGGTGTTTAAGGATTTACATCTCTGCACCCATTAGGCATGTAAAAATGCCTTTGCACACAACTCTGGGCGTTCAGCGCCAGGTTGGTGGCCATTTTGGGCGTTCAACGCCCATTTGTGTGCCATTTCGGGCGTTGAACGCCAGAACCATGCCTGTTCTGGCGTTCAGCACCCAGAAGCTGCCCATTTTGGGCGTTCAGCGCCAGAACCATGCTCTGTTCTGGCGCTGAACGCCAGACAGATGCTCCTCCAGGGTGTGATTTTTCTTCTGCTGTTTTTGATTCCGTTTTCAATTTTTATATTTATTTTGTGACTCCACATGATCATGAACCTACAAAGACATATAACTAAG
>NC_029794.2:95796209-95801713 GCF_000816755.2 Arachis ipaensis
CTAGATGAGCCTTAGAGTCCTTTTGTTCCTCAGAGGGAAGCTCCTTATTGATCACTGGACGTCCCAGGAGGTCTTCCTCCTTGGGATTCACGTCCTCCACTCCCCTTGTAGGTTCGGCCATGGTGCTTATGTCAATGGCCTTGCACTCTCCTTTTGGGTTCTCTTCTGTATTGCTTGGGAGAGTACTGGGAGGGATTTCAGTGATCCTTTTACTTAGCTGGCCCACTTGTGCTTCCAAATTTCTAATGGAAGATCTTATTTCATTCATGAAACTTACAGTGGCCTTAGACAGATCAGAGACTAAGTTTCCCAGATTAGAAGTATTTTGTTCAGAGTTCTCTGTCTGTTGCTGAGTGGATGATGGAAAAGGCTTGCTGTTGCTAAACCTGTTTCTTCCACCATTATTAAAGCCTTGTTGAGGCTTTTGATCCTTCCATGAGAAATTTGGGTGATTTCTCCATGATGAGTTATAGGTGTTTCCATAAGGTTCACCTAAGTAATTCACCTCTGCTATTGCAGGGTTCTCAGGATCATAAGCTTCTTGATTCAGTTAAGAACTGAAAAGGATCTTCAGATGGAAGTCCATGAAACTTGCAGTTCTGCTGCATCAGAGAAACTAATTGAGGTTTCAGCTCAAAGTTGTTTGCTCCAATGGCAGGAATGGAGATGTTTCTTCCATGTAAATTGGAATTAGGTGCAGTAAAGTCACCAAGCATCTTCCTTACATTATTATTATTTTTGGCTGCCATCTGCTCTTCCTGTTCGAAAATTTCTGAAAGGTTATCTCTGGATTGTTGTATTTTAGCTTCTCTTAGTTTCCTTTTCAGAGTCCTTTCAGGTTCTGGATCTGCTTCCACAAGAATGTTCTTGTCCTTGCTCCTGCTCATATGACAAAGAAGAGGGCACAGAAAAAAAAAATAATATGGATCCTTTATACCACAGTATAGGGATCCCTTTGTGAGTGGAAGAAAAGAGGGAGACAAAGAGTGTGATGTAAAGAAAGAAACACAACTGTGAGGATGGCAGAGATGTGAGATGAGATGTTAGTAGATGAATAAATAAATAGAATAAGATGAGAGAGAAGGAATTTTCGAAAATAACCAAGAATTTTGAAAAAGATTTGATTTTTAAAATCTCAATTAATGACTTGATTCATAAGAAATCACAAGATATGATTCTAGAACTTAAAGTTTGAATCTTTCTTAACAAGCAAGCAACAAACTTCAAATTTTCGAATCAAAACATTAATTGATTATGTTATTTTCGAACATTTGATATAAAAATAAGAAAAAGATTTTTGAAAAATATTTTTGAAATTTTCGAAAATAACCAAGAATTTTGAAAAAGATTTGATTTTTGAAAAAGAATTTGAGAAAGATAAGATTTTCAAATTGAAAATTTGATTTGACTCATAAGAAACAACTTGATTTTAAAAATTTTTGAAAAAGTCAACTCAAATTTTCGAATTTGATGAGAGAAAAAGGGAAAGATTTTTTTTTTTTGATTTTTGAATTTTTATGAAAAACATGAAACTAATGCAATGCATGAAATTTTTAGATCAAAACATGTGATGAATGCAAGAATGCTATGAATGTCAAGATGAACACCAAGAACACTTTGAATGTCAAGATGAACATCATAGACACAATTTTGAAAATTTTTTAATGCAGAGAAAACATGCAAGACGCCAAACTTAGAATTCTTCAATGCTTACGCACTAAGAATTCAAGAATGCATATGAAAAACACCATACAACACAAAACAAAAAATCATCAAGATCAAACAAGAAGACTTACCAAGAACAACTTGAAGATCATGAAGAACACTATGAATGCATGAAATTTTCGAAAAATGCAAGATGCACATGCAAATGACACCAAACTTATGACATGACTCATGACTCAAACAAGAAACAGAAAAATATTTTTGATTTTTATGATTTTCTAATTTTTTTGGATTTTTTTGAAAATTATATGAAAAAGAAAAAATAAGGATTCCAAAATTTTTAACATGAATTCCAGGAATCTTGCATTCTTAGTCTAAACCTTCAGTCCAGGAATTAGACATGGCTCACTAGCCAGCCAAGCTTTCAATGAAAGCTCCAGTCCAAAACACTAGACATGGCCAATGGCCAGCCAAGCTTCAGCATTTAACATCAGAGTATATTGCTCTTGATAACAAATTGCTGCCTCAGTCCAAATAAATTTAGACATGACTTTACAGCCAGCTAGGCTTCACATGCTTCATGAAACACTAGAATTCATTCTTAAAAATTTTGAATAATTTTTTTTTTTGAAAACATTTTTATATTATTTTTTTTCGAAAACAAAGGAAAAATTTTTGAAATATTTTTGAAAATTTTTTTTTGAAAGGAAAACAAAAAGAAAATTACCTAATCTGAGCAACAGGATGAACCGTCAGTTGTCCAAACTCAAACAATCCCCGGCAACGGCGCCAAAAACTTGGTGCACGAAATTGTGATGTCCAGGCTCAAACGATCCTTGGCAACGTGAGCAACTTGGTACGCGCAATCGTGATTACACTTTGATTATGTAAAATTCATGGCTCTTTCTTTCCCTGGCAATGGCACTAAGAACATGGTGCCAATACCATGGTTCACAACTTCGATACAACTAACCAGCAAGTGCACTGGGTCGTCCAAGTAATACCTTACGTGAGTAAGGGTCGAATCCCACGGAGATTGTTGGTATGAAGCAAGCTATGGTCACCTTGCAAATCTCAGTTAGGTAGATATAAATTGATAAGGGTGTTTTCGAATAATAAATAAAAGAAGGGATAGAAATACTTATGTAAATTCATCGGTGAGAATTTCAGATAAGCGAATGGAGATGCTTTCGTTCCTCTGAACCTTTGCTTTCCTGCTATCTTCATCCAATCAGTCTTACTCCTTTCCATGGCTGCCTTTATGCAAGGGCATCACCGTTGTTGCCAACTACACAAATTTTAAGAAAAGATCAACAAGCATCAGGAGCCTTCTTGGCAGCATCAGGACAAGGAGAAGGAGGGCGAGTCTGGATCGGCACAGCATCCACAGTTCCATCCTCCCGATTCAGGATCTGGCAATCCGGGTCGGGCACAGCGGGAAGAACCGAAGAGGTCGGCACTTTGGTAGAAGACACAGGAGGAACGACATCATCATCATCACCCTCATCATCAAGGGCAATCTTGCCATTCCTGACAATATTATCCAGGCTAAAAAGGGTGAGGTCGGCCTCGGGAGCAATGACCTGAACTTGCTCCCTCAAGTTCTCATAAGCAGCAGTCACGTTGCCAACGAGATGACTTTGGAGCTCAGCATAATCTTCCCGAACACTGTCAAGCTCCCCCCTCAGGCGCATCACTTCCCGATAAGTTGAAAGGTAACTCTCCTTATGCATCAAGACTGCGTCCTCAGCCAACCTCAAAGAAGCCGCCAATGACTGAGAGCTCGCCTCCTCATTCTTCAAGTCATTCTCCAACTTGGCTACCTTCGTCTCAAGCTCCTCCTTTATCTCCTTCATCCGATCAAACTCCTGTTTCGCCTCCTCCATAAACGCTTTAGTAGCATGGAGAGGGAGATTCTGAGCAGTCCGATATATGGCAGCCGACATGTACGCCATCTTCACATGATTTCGGGCCATGAATTCCAAGTGATAGAGGATGGACACATCGTCCATGGAGAGAGTGCCATAAGGACTGATTTGTTGATCCACGAATTCAATAGCATTAAAATCAGGAGCATCGAGGTCAAAGGGCTCAGCAATCTTTTGTTTTTTATTGGGAGGAGCAACAGAAGGAGCAGCAGAGGTGACATGAGGATCTACCAAACGAACTCGGGGTGTATGGATCACCTTCTTCACCCCGGCAGAACTCTGCACCGATGGCTTCTCGCGCACTTGGGAAGATCCCTCCCCAGCCGCCTGGGCAGCAGCATTTCTGGCAGCAGTCGCCCTCTGCGTCCTCTTATAAGCTTTCATGGATGCATTATTCTTCATTGCCTCTGCAAACAAAACAGAAAACTCAGCTACAAGTCGGATAAGTTGGAAAGGACAGCTACAAGCAACATAAACAAAATAATAAAAGAAACACAAGATACCCAGCTCAGTTTGAAGAAGAGTAGGATTGGTTAGAAATTTCTTTGTGTCAAGATGGGGAGGTTGACCCCAACGTTCTTCCAAGATAGTCACAAAGGCTCGCTCAGCCTCATTCAACATCTCCCACGAATACCTGGAGACCCTCACATCTTTTTGCCATTCTAAGGGAAAAGCAGGTTCATCATTCTCATCTAGAAAAAAGGGCCAAGCTCCTTCAACAGCTCGGACCTTGAAAAAGTAGTTTTTAAAATCACAGAACGACTCGTCAAACATGGAAAAAACCTTCTTCCCCTGGGTAGAACGAAAGGAGACCCAGGCCGACTTGTTTTTTACCACACTACTATGAGTTTGTGTGTTTTTCTGTGATTTCAGGTATTTTCTGACTGAAATTGAGGGACTTGAGCAAAAATCAGATTCAGAGGTTGAAGAAGGACTGCTGATGCTGTTGGATTCTGACCTCCCTGCACTCAAAATGGATTTTCTGGAGCTACAGAACTCAGAATGGCATGCTTCCAATTGCGTTGGAAAGTAGACATCCAGGGCTTTTCAGAAATATATAATAGTGCATACGTTGGCCAAGAATAGACGACGCAAACTGGCGAACGCCAGCTCTCTACCCAATTCTGGCGTCCAGCGCCAGAAAAGGATCCAAAACCAGAGTTGAACACCAGAAATGGATCAAAACCTGGCGTTCAACTCCACAAATGGCCTCTGCACGTGCAACACTTAAAGCTCAACCTAAGCACACACCAAGTGGGCCCCGGAAGTGAATTTATGCATCAATTACTTACTCATGTAAACCCTAGTAGCTATTTTATTATAAATAGGACATTTTACTATTGTATTTGACATCTTTGGATTATATTTTGATCTATTGATCACGTTTTGGGGGCTGGCCATCTCGGCCATGCCTGGACCTTTCACTTATGTATTTTCACGGTAGAGTTTCTACACTCCATAGATTAAGGTGTGGAGCTCTGCTGTTCCTCAAAGATTAATGCAAAGTACTACTGTTTTCTATTCAATTCATCTTATTTCCCTTCTAAGATATTCATTCGTACTCCAATCTGAATGTGATGAACGTGACAATCATCATCATTCCCTATGAACACATGCCTAACAACCACTTCTGTTCTACCTTCGACTGAATGAAGTATCTCTTAGATCTCTTAATCAGAATCTTCGTGGCGTAAGCTAGAATGATGGCGGCATTCAAGAGAATCTGGAAAGTCTAAACCTTGTCTGTGGTATTTCGAGTAGGATTCAATGAATGAATGACTGTGACGAGCTCCAAACTCGCGATTGCGGGGCGTTAGTGACAGACGCAAAAGGATAGTAAATCCTATTCCAGCATGATCGAGAACCGACAGATGAATAGCCGTGCCGTGACAGGGTGCGTTGACCATTTTC
>NC_029794.2:95801881-95805026 GCF_000816755.2 Arachis ipaensis
TTTCAAAATCTTTCTCAAAAATCAAATCTTTTTCAAATCTCTTAGTTATTTTCGAAAATTACAAAAATATTTTTCAAAAATCTTTTTCTTAATTTTATATCATAATTTTCGAAAATAACAACAACAATTAATGTTTTGATTCAAAAATTTGAAGGTTGTTACTTGCTTGTTAAGAAAGATTCAAACTTTATGTTCTAGAATCATATCTTGTGATTTCTTGAGAATCAAGTCATTAATTGTGATTTTAAAAATCAAATCTTTTTCAAAAACTAATCTCTATCATATCTTTTCAAAAATATCTTCTTATCTTACCTTTTTCAAAAATTGATTTCAAAATATCTTTTCTAACTTCCTAACTTCCTATCTTATCAAAATTGATTTTCAAAATTTGTTTCAACTAACTAACTAACTTTTTGTTTGTTTCTTAACTTTTTCAAAACTACCTAACTAACTCTCTCTCTCTCTAATTTTCGAAAATATCTTCCCTCTTTTTCAAAAATTTCTTTTTAATTAACTAATTATTTTTATTTTTATTTTTGATTTTAAAAATTTTCAAAAAATACTAACATTTTTCAAAAACCATTTTCGGAAATCACTAACTCTTTTTCAAAAAATATTTTTCGAAAATTCTCCCTCTCTCATCTCATTCTATTTATTTATTCATCTACTAACATCTCATCTCACATCTCTACCCTCCTCACAGTTGTGTTTCTTCCATTCCATTACATTCTTTATCTCCCTCTTTTCTTTCACTCACAAAGGAATCCCTATACTGTGGTATAAAGGATCTCTATTGTTATTATTATTTTTCTGTGCCCTCTTCTTTGTCATATGAGCAGGAGCAAGGATAAGAACATTCTTGTGGAAGCAGATCCAGAACCTGAAAGGACTCTGAAAAGGAGACTAAGAGAAGCTAAAATACAACAATCCAGAGAGAACCTTTTATAACTCATCATGGAGAAATCATCCAAATTTCTCATGGAAGGATCAAAAGCCTCAACAAGGCTTTAATAATGGTGGAAGAAATAGGTTTAGCAATAGCAAGCCTTTTTCATCATCCACTCAGCAACAGACTGAGAACTCTGAACAAAATACTTCTAATTTAACAAACTTAGTCTCTGATCTATCTAAGGCCACTGTAAGTTTCATGAATGAAACAAGATCTTCCATTAGAAATCTGGAAGCACAAGTGGGCCAGCTGAGTAAAAGGATCACTGAAATCCCTCCTAGTACTCTCCCAAGCAATACAGAAGAGAATCCAAAAGGAGAGTGCAAGGCCATTGACATAAGCACCATGGCCGAACCTGTAAGGGAAGGAGAGGACGTGAATCCCAAGGAGGAAGACCTCCTGGGACGTCCAGTGATCAATAAGAAGCTTCCCTCTGAGGAACCAAAGGAATCTGAGACTTATCTAGAGACCATAGAGATTCCATTGAACCTCCTTATGCCATTCATGAGCTCTGATGAGTATTCCTCTTCTTAAGAGAATGAGGATGTTACTGAAGAGCAAACACCCAAGTTTCTTGGTGCAATCATGAAGCTGAATGCCAAATTATTTGGCATTAACACTTGGGAAGTTGAACCTCCCTTGTTCATCAATGAACTAAGTAATCTGGATCAACTGACATTGCCTCAGAAGAGACAGGATCCTGGGAAGTTCATAATACCTTGTACCATAGGCACCATGATCTTTAAGGCTCTGTGTGACCTTGGTTCAGGAATAAACCTCATGCCCCTCTCTGTAATAGAGAAACTGGGAATCTATGGGGTGCAAGCTGCTAAAATCTCATTAGAGATGGCAGACAATTCAAGAAAACAGGCATATGGACAAGTAGAGGACGTGTTAGTAAAGGTTGAAGGCCTTTACATCCCTGCTGATTTCATAGTCTTGGATACTGGAAAGGAAGTGGATGAATCCATCATCCTAGGAAGACCTTTCCGGACAGTTCCTATAGAAGCCAATCATTCTGAACTTCAATGGATAAAGTGAGATGCCAAAACTATTCAAGAGGCAAAAAGCTATAAGTGCCGCTCATATGATTGCAGCTATGTTTCATTGATAGTTTGGAATTTATAGTATATTCTCTTCTTTTTTTTCCTATTTGATTTTCAGTTGCTTGGGGACAAGCAACAATTTAAGTTTGGTGTTGTGATGAGCGGATAATTTATACGCTTTTTGACATTGTTTTTAGTAGGATCTAGTTACTTTTAGGGATGTTTTCATTAGTTTTTATGTTAAATTCACATTTCTGGACTTTACTATGAGTTTGTGTGTTTTTCTGTGATTTCAGGTATTTTCTGACTGAAATTGAGGGACTTGAGCAAAAATCAGATTCAGAGGTTGAAGAAGGACTGCTGATGCTGTTGGATTCTGACCTCCCTGCACTTAAAATGGATTTTCTGGAGCTACAAAACTCAAAATGGCGCTCTTTCAATTTCGTTGGAAAGTAGACATCCAGGGCTTTCCAGAAATATATAATAGTCCATACTTTGGTCAAGAATAGATGACGCAAACTGGCGTTCAACGCCAGCTCTCTGCCCAATTCTGGCGTCCAGCGCCAGAAAAGGATCCAAAACCAGAGTTGAACGCCAGAAATGGATCAAAACCTGGCGTTCAACTCCACAAATGGCCTCTGCACGTGCAACACATAAAGCTCAGCCCAAGCACACACCAAGTGGGCCCCGAAAGTGAATTTATGCATCAATTACTTACTCATGTAAACCCTAGTAGCTAGTTTATTATAAATAGGACATTTTACTATTGTATTTGACATCTTTGGATTATCTTTTGATCTATTGATCACGTTTTGGGGGCTGGCCATCTCGGCCATGCCTGGACCTTTCACTTATGTATTTTCACGGTAGAGTTTCTACACTCCATAGATTAAGGTGTGGAGCTCTGCTGTTCCTCAAAGATTAATGCAAAGTACTACTGTTTTCTATTCAATTCATCTTATTTCGCTTCTAAGATATTCATTCGTACTCCAATCTGAATGTGATGAACGTGACAATCATCATCATTCCCTATGAACATGCCTGACAACCACTTCCATTCTACCTTCGACTGAATGAAGTATCTCTTAGATCTCTTAATCAGAATCTTCGTGGCGTAAGCTAGAATGATGGCGGCATTCAAGAGAATCCG
>NC_029794.2:95805076-95805421 GCF_000816755.2 Arachis ipaensis
GTTAGCCTTTCCTCACCTCATTTGCCACCTATGCAATTCAGCTGGGATTGACATAGAAGGAGATATCCTCATTAAAGAGGACAAGCCCAGAAAAAGATGGAGCAAGCAAGAGAGCCCACTCATGGAGCTCAAGAGGCGTATGAAGCTCATCACCATGAGATCCCTGAGATGCCTCAAATGCACTTTCCTCCACAAAACTATTGGGAGCAAATCAACACCTCCCTAGGAGAATTGAGTTCCAATATGGGACAACTAAGGGTGGACATCAAGAGCACTCCATCATGCTTCATGAAAGAAGAGAAGATCAAAAAGCAATGAGGGAGGAGCAACAAAGACAAGAAAGAG
>NC_029794.2:95805564-95810992 GCF_000816755.2 Arachis ipaensis
AGAGGATAAGATGAAGCCATTGACAAGGGTGATGCCTCCAGACGATTAGCCGTGCCGTGATAGGGCATTGGATCATTTTCCCGAGAGATGACCGAAAGTAGCCATTGACAGTGGTGATGTATCACATAAAGCCAACCATGGAAAGGAGTAAGACTGATTGGATGAAGATAGCAGGAAAGCAGAGGTTCAGAGGAACGAAAGTATCTCCATTCGCTTATCTGAAATTCTCACCAATGAATTACATAAGTATTTCTATTCCTATTCTATTAATTATTATTCGAAAACACCATTATCAATTTATATCTGCCTAACTGAGATTTGCAAGGTGACCATAGCTTGCTTCATACCAACAATCTCCGTGGGATTCGACCCTTACTCACGTAAGGTATTACTTGGACGACCCAGTGCACTTGCTGGTCAGTTACACAGGGTTGTGAACCGTGGTTTTGGCATCATGTTTTTGGCACCATTTCCAGGGAAAGAAAGAGCAATGAACTTTACATAAATAAAGTGTAATCACGATTCCACGTACCAGCGACCATCAACAACTCGAGTCGAAAAGCAGACTCTCTCGTCAGAAGAGGGAGGGACAAGTTCATAGTTCTTCTCATCACCAGAATTACTACAGACACTGTGAAACTGCCTAAGCTGAGTACAAAATTCAGAATCAACCAGCGAGACACACATAAGAACCATGGAGTCCACCCAATCAGCCATACCCGCGGGAACCTGGGAAGGCATTTCGACAACATTATTTCAGGAAGACATGAGGTCAACTAAATCCTAAAAAAGAAAAGAGGAATGGATTACTCAAAAACATCTCGGACAGAAGGCAAAACATCTCGACGGGCGGATAAACAAAAAGGGAAAACCCCAAGACTCAAGACAAAGGTCTTGGGGCATCCCTTGGAGGCAGTAAACAAGCAAGGTTTTCAAGTTATTTCTACGGCCTACATCCCAGCACTCATCAAAATAAAATCCAGAAAGAAAACAAAAGAAAGCGAAAATGCAAAAGGTCCACTCTCATACAGTTTATCAGAAGAAAGCACTATTTCTACAGTTTATCAGAAATGGCCAAGCGGAAAGGCGCAAACTTTTTCGAAATCAAGCAAAAAATCATCAGCAAAGAACAAGCACCAACACCGAGCATACCAAATAGAAATCATCAAAGACACAGCCTTTTTTCCAGAATCAAACAAATTATCATCAAAAGCACAAACGAGAAATAACATGCAGAAGCCCTAAGCACATTAAAGCAATAGGAAGGCGAAAAGATTCATACAAAAGGATGAAGAAACTTCAGAGCATGCATTACAACAGTAACCAGGCACAGTAAAAGCAGAAAGATCCAAACTTTCCTCAAAGCAAAATCGCAACTTAATCACAAAAAGCCAAAGCAGCGAAAGAGAAAGAAAGTACGAATGGAACTCACCTGGAGAAGAGAAAAGCTTCAAAGGAAAGAAGGAGATGTAAAAATGAAAGTTGTCCCGAGAATCGCCAAGCGACGCCGCAATGCAGGAAAAGAAGAAACGTAGGCGAAAAACAGAAAACGAGAAAAACGGAGGAAAATGGTGAAAGAAGTTACAAAAGAGCAAAGAAGAGAAATCGTTTCTGAGTTTTCAAAAATCAAAATAAAGAGCCAAAGGAAAAACGGGGCAATTAATACTAATTAATTAGGGTATTAAACCCTCGCACGTTCCCCAGGACAAAGCGCTAATACAAAAGCGCGCACTTTTAGAGAAAAACGTTCTACATTCAAAAGATTCTACAAAAGGAAGAAATCGACGAAATGCTTGAGTTCGGCTTCGTCAGAGAAGGACCGAAGTCAAAGACTCGACCTCAACAAAAAGACCGAGCTCAAGCAGGGGCACTGTTCATACCCTGGGTTGAGTTACCCGACCCGGGATGATTGGCGACAAAGCGACCGACCACTTCAGGTCAGACTACCCGACCTCTTCTAAAGAGCTCGGCCAAATCAACAGGAAAGCCCAATAAAGGGCCCAAATAGAGGAACACGACCCAAATCTAAAGGCAATCCCAGTCTATAGAGATAAAGGCGGTTCCCTTGAAAATAAGCTGACTTCATCCAAAATAGGATAAGATAAGATAAGATAACTAACTTATCTTATCAGAAAGGTCAGCCCCCACTACTATAAATACACTGGAGCACCCAGATATAACTCATACTCTGATTCTACATAACACATATTTAATACCCATGCTAACTTAAGCATCGGAGTCTCTTGCAGGTACCCCCCACCCTTCGGTGACAGAGGATCAGCAGCACGTCCAAGTCCAAACAAGACGGACGTACCGGCTCCGGCCTCCATTCACCAGCCGGACACATCGATCCCGACCATCACTGAGGATCTCGTCCGAGATCGACCTACAGTTTCAGGTAACCCTCGGAACAGCAACATTTATAGATACGAATAAAAGCATTAAAGTAAAAGTAGCATATAAACATAAATTAAAGTAAATACTAAACCTGGATCGAGAGTTACTCTTAAAAACTAAGAGAAGTCCTAAATCCTAATCCTAATCCTAAGAGAGAGAGAGGAGAGAACCTCTCTCAAACTAAATCTAAATCATGGAAAGTAATAAAAATGCGAGCTCTCTCTGAATGGATGCATTCCCCCACTTTATAGCCTCTAGTCTGTGTGTTCTGTACTTGGATCTGGGCCAAAAGGGCTTCAGAATTTGCTGGGGGCGTATTCTGTAAATTCTGATACGTGGCCTCTGTCACGCGTCCGCGTGGGTCACGCGGTCGCGTCATTCGGAGCTTTTCTTGCCACGCGATCACGTCAGTCATGCGACCGCGTCATGTGCGTTCTGCTTAAGGCGCGCGGTCGCGTCAGTCATGCGGCCGCGTCGCTGCTGATTTACGCTTGGCACGTGATCGCTTCGTCCATGCGATCGCGTGGATGCCAGTTTCTTCAGAAGCTCCGTTTGGTGCTTTTCTTCCATTTTTGTATGTTTCCTTTCCATCCTTTAAGTCATTCCTACCTTAGAAGATCTGAAACTACTCAACACACTAATCACGACATCGAATGGAAATAGAGGTAATTAAAATAATTAATATTAAAGCTTAGGAAACATGCTTTTCACATACATCACATAATAAGGAAGGGAAAGTAAAACCATGCAATTAATATGAATAAGTGGGTGAAGGATTGAATAAATCACTCAAACTAAGCACAAAATAACTCATGAAATATAGGTTTATCAACCTCTCCACACTTAAACAATAGCATGTCCTCATGATAGCTAACTCTTAAATAATAAAGCATTTTAGCAAATGAGATGGGAAATAAAAATATTGTATAAACTTGCAAAACAATTAGTAAATTAAGCACAGATATATGTTGATGAGTTATTGAACCCTCACTGGATTTTGTGTTTACCCTCTAGTCACTCAGTGTTTATTGGGTTTACTCACTCTACTTTTCTTTTTATTCTTACTTTCTATAACTTTGTTCTTCATCTAACCAATCAACAATTATAGAGTACAGTCATACCAAAAATCATGAGGTCTTTAATTAAGGTTGTAATGGGGCCAAGGTAAAGGTAAGGATATATGTATAAGGCTAAGTGAGCTAATAAGTGAATCCTTAATTAGACTAAGATCTCACCTAACATACATATTTAGTAGAACAAGCTTCTTTACCAATTTTTCCATATTATCCCACTTGTTGTTACATGCTCATGTTTCAATTTTTTTTTTGTTTTTATCCCATGTGCGTTGCTTTTATTTTGCATTGGGGAATTTTTTTGTATCCCCTTTTATTAAATGCTGAAAAATAACTTTTTTTAATGCACATGGTAATTGAATCACTTTGATTTCTCATGAGCATGCTTCCCAAATTTTATTTTATTTCTTTCAACTTTTCTACCTTTTGTTTCTATCATCCATGTTCCCAATAGGTTTCCCATATTTTAATCTATTCATAATTTTCTATCTTAAGCTAACAAAGGATTCAACTTGGGATTTTATTTTGTTTTTCTGCTTAAGGCTAGTAGTGTGGCTAAATAGAATAAAAGAGATTTTAAAGGCTCAAGGGGGCTAACAAGGGTGATGTGAAAGGTAGGTTATTTTGGGGTAAGTGAGCTAAAATCAAATGATGGCCTCAATCATTCTTTTGGCATGTATCTATATTCTATAATTGGACATATAGATTAAAGCAAAGTAAAGAACATCAGAATAAAAAGAAGTGAAACACACAGAAATGAAATTATGGTTTGAATGCAACCATACAATTAAGCTCAAAACTCACAGGCTATGTGTTCTCTAACTCAAGCATCATATATCATTCATATATGTTATGCAGGTTTAGTTAAAAATTCCCATTATTCTCATAAAAAAATTATTTAGGGTAGCCTTTAAAGTTTTAATGTTCCTCCTTGATGAAATGTTGTCAACTTAACTATATGATGTAATGCTCTATATACAAGGTTTATGGATTTAACTCTGTTATGTTCAATTTCCTAGCTTACTTCCTTTTTATATTTTTCAATTTAAACTATGCTATCTTTTGCTAAAAAGGGTAAATGATGAGCGGATAATTTATACGCTTTTTGGCATTGTTTTTAGTATGTTTTTAGTAGGATCTAGTTACTTTTAGGGATGTTTTTATTAGTTTTATGTTAAATTTACATTTCTGGACTTTACTATGAGTTTGTGTGTTTTTCTGTGAATTCAGATAATTTCTGGCTGAAATTGAGGGACTTGAGCAAAAATCAGATTCAGAGGTTGAAGAAGGACTGCTGATGCTGTTGGATTCTGACCTCCCTGCACTCAAAGTGGATTTTCCGGAGCTACAGAACTCAGAATGGCGCGCTTCCAATTGCGTTGGAAAGTAGACATCCAGGACTTTCCAGAAATATATAATAGTTTATACTTTGGTCGAGTTTAAACGACGCAAAAGGGCGTTGAACGCCAGTTCTACGCTGCTGTCTGGAGTTAAACGCCAGAAACACGTCACGAACCAGAGTTGAACGCCAAAAACACGTTACAACTTGCCGTTCATCTCCAAAAGAAGCCTCTGCACGTGGAAAGCTAAAGCTCAGCCCAAGCACACACCAAGTGGGCCCCGGAAGTGGATTTATGCATCAATTACTTACTTCTGTAAACCCTAGTAGCTAGTTTAGTATAAATAGGACTTTTTACTATTGTATTAGACATCTTGGGACGTCTAGTTCTTAGATCATGGGGGCTGGCCACTCGGCCATGCCTGAACCTTTCACTTATGTATTTTTAACGGTAGAGTTTCTACACTCCATAGATTAAGGTGTGGAGCTCTGCTGTTCCTCATGAATTAATGCAAAGTACTACTGTTTTTCTATTCAATTCAAATTATTTCGCTTCTAAGATATTAATTCGTACTTCAATATGAATGTGATGAACGTGACAATCATCATCATTCCCCTA
>NC_029794.2:95811128-95818295 GCF_000816755.2 Arachis ipaensis
GTGACAGAGCATTTGGACCATTTTCACAAGAGGATAGGATGCAGCCATTGACCACGGTGATGCCTCCAGATGATTAGCCATGCAGTGACAGCACATCGGACCATTTTCACAGAGAGGATGAAAAGTAGCCATTGACGATGGTGATGTCCTTACATAAAGCAAGCCATGGAAAGGAGTAAGATTGATTGGATGAAGACAGCAGGAAAGCAGAAGTTCAGAGGAACGAACGCATCTCCATACACTTATCTGAAATTCTCACCAATGATATACATAAGTGTTTCTATCTTTATTTTCTGTCTATTTATTATTAATTTTTGAAAACTCCATAATCAATTATTATCCGCTTGACTGAGATTTACAAGATGACCATAGCTTGCTTCATACCAACAATCTCCGTGGGATCGACCCTTACTCACGTAAGGTTTTATTACTTGGACGACCCAGTGCACTTGTTGGTTAGTTGTATCGAAGTTGTGAATGAAAAACGATTTATTAAGACGTCCGTACAGAGTTTTTGGTGCCGTTGCCTGAGATCACAATTTCGTGCACCAAGTTTTTAGCGCCGTTACCGGGGATTGTTCGAGTTTGGACAACTGACGGTTCATCTTGTTGCTCAGATTAGGTAATTTTCTTTTTGTTTTATTTTCAAAAATTTTTCAAAAAAAAAAAATATTTGTTTTCAAAATCTTTCAAAAATATTTTCCCTTTGTTTTCGAAAATTATTCTAAAATTTTTTAAGAATGAATTCTAGTGTTTCATGAAGCATGTTGAAGCCTGACTGGCTGTAAAAGTCATGTCTAAATTCATTTGGACTGGGGCTTCCAACCCAACATTATCAAGAGCAAGCTAGTTGTTGCTAATCCACCTGCTGCTGTTCTAGACCCACCTGATGTACATGCTAAAGCTTGACTGGCTATTAAGCCATGTCTAACCCTCAGATTGGAGCTTTAGACTAAGAGTGCAAGATTCCTGGAATTCATATAAAAAATTTTGGAATCCTTATTTTTCTTTTTCAAATAATTTTCGAAAAATCCAAAAAAATTAATAAAATCATAAAAATCAAAAATATTTTGTGTTTCTTGTTTGAGTCTTGAGTCAATTTTTAAGTTTGGTGTCAATTTCATACTCATCTTGCATTTTTCGAAAATTGCATTCATGCATTGCATTCATCATGATCTTCAAGTTGTTCTTGATAAAACCTTCTTGATTGATCTTCATATTATATTGTTTTGCGTTGTATGGTATTTTTCATATGCATTCTTGAATTCTTAGTGTCTAAGCATTAAAGATTTCTAAGTTTGGTGTCTTGCATGTTTTCTTTGCATAAAAATTTTTCAAAAATAAGTTCTTGGTGTTCATCTTGATCTTCAAAGTGTTCTTGGTGTTCATCTTGACATTCATAGCATTCTTGCATGCATTCATTGTTTTGATCCAAAATTTTCATGCATTGCATCATTTTTCATGTTTTTCTCTCTCATCATTAAAAATTCAAAAATAAAAAATATCTTTCCTTTTTTCCCTCATAAATTCCGAAAATTTGAGTTGACTTTTTCAAAAATTTTTAAAATTCAATTGTTTCTTATGAGTCAAATCAAATTTTCAATTTAAAAATCTTTTCTTTTTCAAAATCTTTTTCAAAAATCAAATCTTTTTCATTTTTCTTATCTATTTTCGAAAATTTCAAAAATCTTTTTCAAAATATTTTCAAAAATCTTTTTCTTATTTTTATATCATATTTTCGAAAATCACATCATTAATTAATGTTTTGATTCAAAAATTTCAAGTTTGTTACTTGCTTGTTAAGAAAGATTCAAACTTTAAGTTCTAGAATCATATCTTGTGATTTCTTGTGAATCAAGTCATTAATTGTGATTTTAAAAATCAAATCTTTTTCAAAACTAATTTCAATCATATCTTTTCAAAAATATCTTCTTATATTATCTTTTTCAAATATCTTTTCTAACTTCTTAACTTCTTATCTTTTCAAAATTGATTTTTAAAATTTGTTTCAACTAACTAATTGACTTTTTGGTTGTTTCTCATCTTGTTCAAAACTACCTAACTAACTCTCTCTCTCTAATTTTCAAAAATATCTTCCCTCTTTTTCAAAATTTCTTCTTAATTAACTAATTATTTTAATTTTTTATTTTAATTTTTGAAAATTACTAACCTTTTTCAAAAATAATTTTCAAAAATCACTAACTCTTTTTCAAAAATTATTTTCGAAAATTCTCTTTCTCTCTCATCTTCTTCTATTTATTTATTTATTTACTAACATTTCTTCCTCACTCACCAAAAATCCGAACCCCCTCTCTCTCTCTGAGTTCAGATTTTCTCTTCTTCTTTTCTTCTACTATTCTTTTCTTCCACTCACCTAAGGAAACCTCTACACCTGGGCAAAAAAGATCCCTATTATTATTTTTCTGTTCCCTCCTTTTTCATATGAGCAGGAGCAAGGACAAGAAAATTCTTGTTGAAGTAGATCCAAAACCTGAAAGGACTCTGAAGAGGAAACTAAGAGAAGCTAAATTACAACAATCCAGCAAGCACCTTTCGGAAATTTTCGAACAGGAAGAGGAGATGGCAATCGAAAATAATAATAATGCAAGGAGGATGCTTGGTGACTTTACTGCACCTAATTCCAATTTACATGGAAGAAGCATCTCCATCCCTACCATTGGAGCAAATAATTTTGAGCTGAAACCTCAATTAGTTTCTCTGATGCAGCAGAACTACAAGTTTCATGGACTTCCATCTAAATATCCTTTTCAGTTCTTAACTGAATTCTTGCAGATCTGTGATACTGTTAAGACTAATGGAGTAGATCCTGAAGTCTACAGGCTCATGCTTTTCCCCTTTGCTGTAAGAGATAGAGCTAGAGTGTGGTTGGACTCTCAACCCAAGGATAGCCTGAACTCTTGGGATAAGCTGGTCACGGCTTTCTTAGCCAAGTTCTTTCCTCCTCAAAAGCTGAGTAAGCTTAGAGTGGATGTTCAAACCTTCAGACAGAAGGAAGGTGAATCCCTCTATGAAGCTTGGGAGAGATACAAGCAACTGACCAAAAAGTGTCCTTCTGACATGCTTTCAGAATGGACCATCCTGGATATATTCTATGATGGTCTGTCTGAATTAGCTAAGATGTCATTGGATACTTCTGCAGGTGGATCCATTCACCTAAAGAAAACGCCTGCAGAAGCTCAAGAACTCATTGACATGGTTGCTAACAACCACTTCATGTACACTTCTGAGAGGAATCCTGTGAGTAATGGGACGCCTCAGAAGAAGGGAGTTCTTGAAATTGATACTCTGAATGCCATATTGGCTCAGAACAAACTATTGACTCAACAAGTCAATATGATTTCTCAGAGTCTGAATGGAATGCAAGCTGCATCCAACAGTACTCAAGAGGCGCCTTCTGAAGAAGAGGCCTATGATCCTGAGAACCCTGCAATAGCAGAGGTAAATTACTTAGGTGAACCTTATGGAAACACCTATAACTCATCATGAAGAAATCACCCAAATCTCTCATGGAATGATCAACAAAAGCCTCAACAAGGCTTTAATAATGGTGGAAGAAACAGGTTTAGCAATAGTAAACCTTTTCCATCATTCACTCAGCAACAGACAGAGAACTCTGAACAAAATACCTCTAATTTAGCAAACTTAGTCTCTGATCTATCTAAGGCCACTGTAAGTTTCATGAATGAAACAAGGTCCTCCATTAGAAATTTGGAGGCACAAGTGGGCCAGCTAAGTAAAAGGATCACTAAAATCCCTCCTAGTACTCTCCCAAGCAATACAGAAGAAAATCCAAAAGGAGAGTGCAAGGCCATTGATATAACCATCATGGCCGAATCCAAAGAGGAAGGGGAGGACGTGAATCCCAAGGAGGAAGACCTCCTGGGATGTCCAGTGATCAACAAGGAGTTTCCCTTTGAGGAACCAAAGGACTCTGAGGCTCATCTAGAGACCATAGAGATTCCATTGAACCTCCTTACGCCCTTCATGAGCTCTGATGAGTATTCTTCTTCTGAAGAGAATGAGGATGTTACTGAAGAGCAAGTTGCCAAGTTCCTTGGTGCAATCTTGAAGCTGAATGCCAATTTATTTGGTAATGAGACTTGGGGAGATGAACCCCCCCTGTTCACCAATGAACTGAATGCATTAGATCAACTGACATTGCCTCAGAAGAAATAGGATCCTGGAAAGTTCTTAATACCTTGTACCATAGGCACCATGATCTTTGAAAAAGCTCTGTGTGACCTTGGTTCAGGGATAAACCTCATGCCTCTCTCTGTAATAGAGAAACTGGGAATCTTTGGGGTGCAAGCTACTAAAATCTCATTAGAGATGACAGACAATTCAAGAAAACAGGCTTATGGACAAGTAGAGGACGTGTTAGTAAAGGTTGAAGGCCTTTACATCCCTGCTGATTTCATAGTCCTAGATACTGGGAAGGATAAGGATGAATCCATCATCCTTGGAAGACCCTTCCTAGCCACAGCAAGAGCTGTGATTGATGTTGACAGAGGCGAACTAGTCTTTCAATTGAATGAGGACTCTCTTGAGTTTAAAACTCAAGGTCATCCTTCTGTAAACATGGAAAAGAGGCACAGTAAGCTTCTCTCAAAATAGAGTCAACCAGAGCCCCCACAGTCAAACTCTAAGTTTGGTGTTGGGGAGTCTCAACAATGCTCTAAACATCTGTGAGGCTCCATGAGAGCCCACTGTCAAGCTATTGACATTAAAGAAGCGCTTGTTGGGAGGCAACCCAATTTTTATTTATCTAATTTTATTTTTATTGTTATTTCATGTTTTATTAGGTTCATGATCATGTGGAGTCACAAAATAAATATAAAAATTGAAAACGGAATCAAAAACAGCAGAAGAAAAATCACACCCTGGAGGAAGATCTCACTGGCGTTTAAACGCCAGTAAGGAGCATCTGTCTGGCGTTCAACGCCAAAACAGAGCATGTTTCTGGCGTTGAACGCCAGAAACAAGCAGTATCCTGGCGTTCAGACGCCAGAAATGCACAGTGAAGAAGAGCTGGCGCTGAACGCCAGAAACAAGCATCTGGCTGGCGTTCAACGCCATAAATATGCTGCATCTGGGCGTTGAACGCCCAGAACAAGCATCAATTCGGCGTTTAAATGCCAGAATTGCATGTAAAGGCATTTTACATGCCTAATGGGTGTAGGGATGCAAATCCTTGACACCTCAGGATTTGTGGACCCCACAGGATCAACTCAGCATCTGTGGACCCCATAGGATCCCCACCTACCACCTTGTGGCCAAGAAAAAGTTGATCCCCGAGGTCCCTTTCAAACTCAAGAGTAATGAGTATCCGGAGATCCGACATGAGATCCATAGAAGAGGTTGGGAAGTTCTAACAAACCCCATCCAACAAGTCGGAATTCTAATGGGTCAAGAGTTCTATGCTAATGCATGGATCACAAGGAACCATGATCAAAGTAAGAACCCGAACCCAAAGAATTATCTCACCATGGTTCGGGGGAAATACTTAGATTTTAGTCCGGAAAATGTGAGGTTGGCGTTTGACTTGCCTATGATGCAAGGAGATGTACGTCCCTACACTAGAAGGGTCAACTTTAATCAAAGGTTGGACCAAGTCCTCATGGACATATGTGTGGAAGGAGCTCAATGGAAGATTGACTCCAAAGGCAAGCCGGTTCAACTAAGAAGACTGGACCTCAAGCCTGTAGCTAGAGGATGGTTGGAGTTCATCCAACGCTCCATCATTCCCACTAGCAACCGATCTGAAGTTACTGTGGATCGAGCCATCATGATTCATAGCATCATGATTGGAGAGGAAGTAGAAGTTCATGAAGTCATCTCCCTTGAACTCTACAAAATAGCCGAAAAGCCCTCCTCCTTGGCAAGGCTAGCTTTCCCTCATCTTATTTGCCATCTATGTTACTCATCTGAAGCTTTCATAGAAGGAGACATTCCCATTGAGGAAGAGAAGCCCATCACTAAGAAAAGGATGGAGCAAACAAGAGAGCCCATTCATGGAGCTCAAGAGACGCATGAAGCCCATCACCATGAGATCCCGGAAATGCCTCAAATGCATTTTCCTCCACAAAACTATTGGGAGCAAATCAACACCTCCCTAGGAGAATTAAGTTCCAACATGGGACAATTAAGGGTGGAACATCAAGAGCACTCCATCATCCTTCATGAAATTAGAGAAGATCAAAAAGCAATGAGGGAGGAGCAACAAAGACAAGGAAGAGACATAGAAGAGCTCAAGAACATCATTGGTTCCTCAAGAAAGAAACGCCACCATCACTATGGTGGACTCATTCCTTGTTCTTACATTCTCTGTTTTTCGTTTTCTTTATGTTAAGTGCTTATCCATGTTTGTGTCTCATTACATGATCATTAGTATTTAGTAACTTTGTCTTAAAGTTATGAATGTCCTATGAATCCATCACCTCTCTTAAATGAAAAGTGTTTTAATTCAAAAGAACAAAAAGTACATGAGTTTCGAATTTATCCTTGAACTTAGTTTAATTATATTGATGTGATGAGCAAAAATCAGATTCAGAGGTTGAAGAAGGACTGCTGATGCTGTTGGATTCTGACCTTCCTTCACTCAAAGTGGATTTTCTGGATTTACAGAACTCAAAATGGCACGCTTCCAATTGCGTTGGAAAGTAAGCATCCAGGGCTTTCCAGGAATATATAATAGTCCATACTTTGGCCGAGTTTAGACGACGCAAAAGGGCGTTGAACGCTAGTTCTACGCTGTTGTCTGGAGTTAAACGCTAGAAACACGTCACGAACCAGAGTTGAACGCCAAAAACACGTTACAACTTGCCGTTCAACTCCAAAAGAAGCCTCTGCACGTGGAAAGCTAAAGCTCAGCCCAAGCACACACCAAGTGGGCCCCGGAAGTGGATTTATGCATCAATTACTTACTTCTGTAAACCCTAGTAGCTAGTTTAGTATAAATAGGACTTTTTACTATTGTATTAGACATCTTGGGATGTCTAGTTCTTAGATCATGGGGGCTGGCCACTCGGCCATGCCTGAACCTTTCACTTATGTATTTTTAACGGTAGAGTTTCTACACTCCATAGATTAAGGTGTGGAGCTCTGCTGTTCCTCATGAATTAATGCAAAGTACTACTGTTTTCTATT
>NC_029794.2:95818587-95854904 GCF_000816755.2 Arachis ipaensis
GCATTCATGAGAGTCCGGAAAGTCTAAACCTTGTCTGTGGTATTCCGAGTAGGATTCTGGGATTGAATGACTGTGACGAACTTCAAACTCGCGAGTGCTGGGCGTAGTGACAGACGCAAAAGGAGGGTGAATCCTATTCCAGTATGATCGAGAACCTCAGATGATTAGCCGTGCTGTGACAGAGCATTTGGACCATTTTCACAAGAGGATAGGATGCAGCCATTGACCACGGTGATGCCTCCAGATGATTAGCCATGCAGTGACAGCGCATCGGACCATTTTCACAGAGAGGATGAAAAGTAGCCATTGACGATGGTGATGTCTTTACATAAAGCCAGCCATGGAAAGGAGTAAGATTGATTGGATGAAGACAGCAGGAAAGCAGAAGTTCAGAGGAACGAACGCATCTCCATACACTTATCTGAAATTCTCACCAATGATATACATAAGTGTCTCTATCTTTATTTTTTGTCTATTTATTATTAATTTTCAAAAACTCCATAATCAATTATTATCTGCCTGACTGAGATTTACAAGATGACCATAGCTTGCTTCATACCAACAATCTCCGTGGGATTGACCCTTACTCACGTAAGGTTTTATTACTTGGACGACCCAATGCACTTGCTGGTTAGTTGTATCGGAGTTATGAATGAAAAACGATTTATTAAGACGTGCGTACAAAGTTTTTGGCGCCGTTGCCTAAGATCACAATTTCGTGCACCAGTAAACTAGACTAATGAATCCACTAATAAGTCAGAATTGCCAACTAAACTAAATAACTAAAAATATGAACTAAAAATGTAAAATACAAAAATAGAGTAAAAATACATAAAAGCAACAATGTATAAGTACTCAGAAAAAAAGAAAAATACAGAAAAATATCCAAAATAAAAGAAAAAAAGAGTTGTAGTGGTTCACCAAAATAAAACTACAGAGATGGCGACCTCCCCACACGTAAAATGAAGCATCGTCCCTGATGCTCAGTCAAGCCGGTGTGAAGGGGTGTCATCACTAGTATGGATGGTAGCTGGAGGCTCTGTGGTGGTGGTGGGCTGAGGGTCTGGCTGCTGTAGAGGCGGTGCTGACTGGATCGGGATCTCCGGATCTGCAGCCTCGATCTGATGCGTAACCTCCTAATGTGGTACAGCCTGCTCTGTGTCAGCCTGCTGATGGGTCTCCTCCTGGAAGTGAGTCTCCTCCTCGTGCTCATCCTCCTCCTCCTCTGATGGCTCTGATGGTGTGTCGGGCTCAGAGGGGATGTCACCACCCTGTCGGATCATCAGCTTCAGATGCCAGCGATGCTCCAATATCTCATACGGCGCTCCATCTGATCAAGCTATCGGAATAGGCGGTGCACGAGGCGGTATACGGGCTCAGAGGCAGGTGGAGGTGCAGTGGTGGCAGCAGGGGCAGCAGGGGCAGCTGTGGATGAAGAGGGTCCAGCAGACGGTGGGGCTGTCACATCAGTAGCAGTGAAGGGTGGTGGTCTGTTGCCCAAGGCTAGGAAGTTCCTGCTGTGAGAAATGATCTTCCTGCAGTCCGCCGCTGGTGGTCTTTCATCGGCATCCTCCCATGGCACGTCAGCTCGACGGCCTAGCTGTGTAACTAGATACGGAAAAGGGAGGGTGCCTCGGACATGGACCCTGGCCATATAATGCCGGATGAAGCATGGTAGATAAAGGTCCTTACCCTCCAACACATACTATAGCAGGGTGATCATAGCAGCCGGGATCTCCGTCTCATGAGTACTCGGCATCACATAATTGCTCAAGATCTGGTGCCATAACCGAGTCTCATCATTTAAGGATGCCCTCTTGATCCCTCTAGGCATGGTGGTGTCCTGACCCATCTCCCAAGGAACAGTCGGGTCGAGATCTATCCGTGCCTTTACAGCATCCCAATCAAACTGCATCAGGCGCATGTTGTCCTCAGCCTTTGAATAACCATCAGGCTGATCGGACTTGGCTGGGAGCTGGAGCATGTCCTTTATGGCCTCCTCAATGACCAGAATCTACTTTCCTCTCAGGTTCACTACATCTAGGGTGGTGATGTAGTAGTTGCAGTAGAATTCCCGGACCCAAGATGCATTGACCTCTGTTAGTGTTCTCTCCAGAAAGAACCAGCCTCTTTGCTTGATTTGCTCAGTGGTGTACTGCTGGAGTGCTTCTGGAATCTTCAGAGTTCTCTCCAGGTATAGATTCCTGGAGTTTGCAAATGTCGGATACTTCAGCTCACAGTACCGGTTTACAAATTTTATTGAATCATTTGCAGGGAGCAGCTGGTCAGCTTTTTCCTGCTGTGTAAAGTTCTTCTCCCGCCATGAGGAATCATGCATGAGGGCAATGATGGACTGGGAGGAATCTCCTCTCTTGTGCTTGCCAGTAGCCTTGCCTTTCCCTTTCCTCTATGAGGCAGACATCCTGATAAATGGGAAACCAGGATATGGATAAAAATAGGGAAGCAAATAGGCAATTAAACAAAGAAAACTCAAAGCAGCAAGGGAGAATTAGAATGAGGTAAATGAGTCAAGTAAATGTGCATTAAGGATTGTTTAGTAGTTTAAAATTTGGAAAGGAAGAATTTACAATCCAAAATGTATCAGAATTCAAGTTAAATAGAAAAAGTGTCATTATGCCATGGTTAGAAAGTTAGAGGAAAGTGAAAAAAAATCAGAAAAGAGATTTTGAAACGGTTAGTATGGTTAGAATTTGAAAGAGGAGTTAGTAAATTAAAATTAGTGAAGCATGAAAATGTGGGTTCAAGTAAGTGACATAAAGAAAATATTCCATGTAACAAGGATTCACAATTATGACTAGAAATAACTCACAACCTAACAAGGAAAACAGGGTGATGTTGAGTCAAACAGATATAAAGAAGGCAAGAATTGGAATCAGAATATCACAAATGCAGTTTATAAACCAGGGAATCAAAGAGGATAAGAAAGTCTGCCATAGCATTCATGAAACGGTTTGGTTAAAGCAGAGGACAACAGAGTTCAGATTGCCAAACCAAAACATGAATGAAAACAATTTACAAAAAAATTTGGGCAGCATTCCGACTAAAATTGGAGTGTCCCGGAAAATAAACAGCAAACAAGGCAGTTCATATAAATTAAAAAAACTTGCTGCAGTTACCTATAATTAATAGAAACAGGAAAATTCAGAGTAACAAGCAGCAAATGCAGGAAATCACAGCATATGAACAAGGTCACAGGAACAGCAGAATTGCAGTTTTGATAAAACAGAAACATGAACAGTGCAAGTAAACAGACCTAAATCCACTAACCACAGCCTAAGCTACCTAACAACCTAAAAATCCACTACAGCATGCATATCTATCTATCCTAATTATAAACAGAAACAGAAAAAAAATTGTAAAATAACTGTGAAGGACAAAAAGGTGGCGTTCATCGGAACCTGGTAGGCGTGAGGAGTAGAACGGGGTAAGAAAGCAGTTGGGTGGTGGCTGCGGCGGCGTCCGGCGCGGTGGAGAGGCACGGTGGTGCGGTGGCGGCTGAGGGGGCAGTGGAGAAGGGGGTAATGGGGATAGGGTTTAGGGTAATCACTTGCGGATGCAAGTTCATTACTAAGAGAGCTAGACTTGTGACTATCATCATCAAGGGAATTTGTGTCCTGGGTTATTCCATCTGATTCTTCATAAACAACTTGCCTTGGAGATTGTACAATATCCTCCTTAGCATCAACTGTAGCGTCTTTGACGGAGTTCTCCTCAGTTCTGTGGTTTATATGCACGGGGTGGGGCTTGTTGGTAGTCACAAGGCTATCCACCATATCTTTCAGCTGGGTATGCACGGTAGAATGGTCTTTGTCTAGGATATCTTGGAGGGTGTTGCTGCCTAAAGGGTTGATTAGATCCTCTTGGCTCCATTCATCCTTGATTGATTTGACCTTGATGCATATCCCTGCTGTAACTTCTTTTTCTTTCAACAAAGTTAGAACCAAACTCAAAGCGAGAGGGGTGAGAGTTCATGGTAGCAAATGAAGATAAAAAGGAAAAACAAAAATAAATAAACAAGCAAAAGAAAACTATTTACAATAACCAATAATAAGGCACACGTTAGCAGTTCCCCGGCAACGGCGCCATTTTGACGTTGGTATTTTTGCCAGTAAAGAAGTTCATAAAAACAGTCGCGTTGTAGATATAGTTTCTAAACCGACAGAAATCCCTTCGTACAAATGTTTTGGGTGTCACAAGTAACAAACCCTTTAAAAATTGTTAACCGAGTATTCGAACCTCGGGTCGTCTTCTCAAGGAACTGCAAGGAAGTATGTTCTTATTATTGGCTATAAAGGTTGTAATCGGGGTTTAGAAGGTGAGAAGTAAGTGAATTAAATGACAAGTAAAGTGAATGGCAATTAAAATAAATAAATACTGTAAGGCAACTTTTGGCAAGGTAAGAGAAATTAGAAGTCCAACTTAGTTATCTCTCTCAATAATAATGAAAGTTGAATCTTAATTCCACTTAGTTAACCTTTACTAAAGTAAAGGAAAGTCAAGGGACTAATTAGTTTGACCTTCGAATCCTATTTATTTCCTAAGAAAAAGTTGGGATTATTGAAGTTCAGTTCAATTAGCAAGATAGCGATTATCAGTTATGTTGAGTTTGATGATGTTGAGTTACTGATTCCTTAACCAAGACCAAAAGGGGAAAAAGTAAAATTGCTGGAATAAAAATGTCCTTAGATGGAAAGCAATGGTAACACAAGCTAAAGAGAAAGCAATCAATAACTGAAATACCTCAAATAATCATTAATTCAAATCATAACATGGAAAGGGTTCATAAGTCAAGTTGGAAACATTTATAGATACGAATAAAAGCATTAAAGTAAAAGTAGCATATAAACATAAATTAAAGTAAATACTAAACCTGGATCGAGAGTTACTCTTAAAAACTAAGAGAAGTCCTAAATTCTAATCCTAATCCTAAGAGAGAGAGAGGAGAGAACCTCTCTCAAACTAAATCTAAATCATGAAAAGTAATAAAAATGCGAGCTCTCTCTGAATGGATGCATTCCCCCACTTTATAGCCTCTAGTCTGTGTGTTCTGTACTTGGATCTAGGCCAAAAGGGCTTCAGAATTCGCTGGGACGTATTCTGTAAATTCTGATACGTGGCCTCTGTCACGTGTCCGCGTGGGTCATGCGGTCGCGTCATTCGGAGCTTTTCTTGCCATGCGGTCGCGTCAGTCATGCGACCGCGTCATGTGCGTTCTGCTTAAGGCGCACGGTCGCGTCAGTCATGCGGCCGCGTCGCTGCTGATTCGCGTTTGGCACGCGATCGCTTTATCCATGCGATCACGTGGATGCCAGTTTCTTCAGAAGCTCTGTTTGGTGCTTTCCTTCCATTTTTGTATGTTTCCTTTCCATCCTTTAAGTCATTCCTACCTTAGAAGATCTGAAACTACTCAACACACTAATCACGGCATCGAATGGAAATAAAGGTAATTAAAATAATTAATATTAAAGCTTAGGAAACATGTTTTTCACATACATCACATAATAAGGAAGGGAAAGTAAAACCATGCAATTAATATGAATAAGTGGGTGAAGGATTGAATAAATCACTCAAACTAAGCACAAAATAACTCATGAAATATGGGTTTATCATGCACCGCCTGTTTCGACGGCTTGACCAGATGGAGCGTCGCAACAAACGACAGCTATGAGCACCTGAAGCTGATGATACGATCTGGCGACATCCCCTCCGAGCTTGACACACCATCCGAGGCATCTGAGGAGGAGGCGGATGATCACGAGGCAGAGACCCATCCACAGAGCGAGGTTGCACAGGCAGGCATAGAGCAGGCCGCATCACATCAGGAGGCTCCACCTCAGATTCAGGCTGTAGACCCCGAGATCCCTATCCAGTCAGCACCTCCTCTGCATGATTTTTGAGCTAGAGAATACACAGCCTGTGAGTTTTGAGCTTAATTGTATGGTTACATTCAAACCATAATTTTTATTCCTATGTGTTCCGCCCTTCTTATTTATTCTGATGTTCTTTACTTTGTTTTAATCTATATGTCTGATTATAGAATAGAAATACATACCAAGAGAGTGATTGAGGCCATTGTTTGATTTTAGCTCACTTATCCCAAATTAGCCTACCTTTTACATCACCCTTGTCAACCCCCTTGAACCTTTAAACCCCCTCTTATTCTATAAACCACAATACTAGCCTTAAGCAGAAAAACAAAATAAAAAATCTCAAGTTGAATCCTTGGTTAGCTTAAGATAGAAAGTGTGTAATTGTTTAAGTGTGGAAAACCTATTGGGAATATGGATGATAAAAACAAAAGGTAGAAAAGTTGAAAAGAATAAAATTATTCAAATAAAAATTTTGGGAAGCATGCTCATGTAAAATCAAATAATTGAATTACCATGTGCAATAAAAAAATGTTATTTTTCAGTATTTGAATAAAAGGAATACAAAAAAATTTCCCAAATGCAAATTAAATGCACATGGGACAAAAGTTAAAGTATGAGCATGTAACATCAAAAGTGGAAAAAAGTGGGAAAATAGGTAAAGAAGTTTTGCTTTACAAAGTATGTATGTTAGGTGAGGTCTTAGACTAATCAAGGATTCGCTTAATTAGCTCACTTAGCCTTATACATATACCCTTACCTTTACCTTGGCCCCATTACAACCTTAATTAAAGACCTTATGACTTTGGTGTGTCTATACTCTATCATTGTTGATTGGTTAGATGAAGAACAAAGTTATAGAAAGGAAGGATAAAAAGAAGAATAGAGTGATTAACCCAATAAACACTGAGTGACTAGAGAGTAAACCCAAAAATCCAGTGAGGGTTCAATAGCTCATTAACATATATCTCTGCTTGAATTATTAATTGTCTTGAAAGTTTATAAAATATTTTTCTCTCCCATCTCAACTGTAAAAGTGCTTTATCATTATCTAAGGTTTGGCTATGTATATATATATATGACTCCTTGAGAATGTGAATTAATTCAACTACATGTAAGCTTTATATACAAGTGAATAACAATTAAGAATTGCATGATGCATGTAGGTAGTTGCATTTAGAGTAGATTGCATTGCATGAGATTCCACCATTTTAACCTTAACTTACTCTTTATCTTGGACTCAGCATGAGGACATGCTATTGTTTAAGTGTGGGGATGTTGATAAACCCATATTTTATGATATATCTTGTGCTTAATCTGAGTGATTTATTCAATCCTTCACCCACTTATTCATATTAATTGCATGGTTTTACTTTCCCTTCCTTATTATGTGATGTATGTGAAAAAACATGTTTCCTATGCTTAAAAATAATTATTTTGATTACCCTTTATTTCCATTTGATGCCGTGATTCGTGTGTTGAGTGGTTTCAGATCTTCTAAGGCAGGAATGACTTAAATGATGGAAAGAAAACATACAAAAATGGAAGGAAAGCACAAAACGGAGTTTTTGAAGAAACTGGCATCCACGCGATCGCATGGGCGACGCGGCCGCATGCCAGCGCAAATCAACAGCGACGCGACCGCATGACTGACGCGATCGTGCGCCACAAGCAGAACACATATGACGCGGCCGCATGACTGAAGTGACCGCGTGACAAGGAAAACTCCGAATGACGCGACCGCGTGACCCACGCGGATGCGTGACAGAGGCCACGCACCAGAAATTACAGAAAACACTCCCAGCGATTTCTGAAGCCCTTTTTGGCCCAAATCCAAGTCCAGAAGACATAGACCAGAGGTTATGAAGTGGGGGAACGCATCCAAAAAGAGAGTCTCCAATTAGTTAGTTTTCCATAATTTAGATTTAGTTTTGAGAGGGAGATTCTCTCCTCTCTCTTTAGGATTAGGATTTAAATTTAGGATTTTATTCGCTTTCCGGATTATCTCTTTACCAGGTTCAATATTCCTTTTTATTTTGTTCTCAATTTAATTATGAATTCTTCTATGTTACAGATTACTCTTTGAATTAATGTTATTTGAGGTATTTCAGTTTAATATTACTTTCTTTTATTTATGTTACTTTTATCCCCAATCTGAAGACATTTTTATTCCAGTAGATTTACTTTTCCCCTTTTGGTCTTGGTTAAGAAGTCAGTAACTCAGGAGTTATCAAACTCAACATGATTGCTAATCGTTATCTTTACTAATTGAATTGAACTTCAATAATCCCAATCTTTCCTTAGGGATTAACTAGGATTTGAGGATCTAACTAATTAGTCACTTGACTTTCCTTTGCTCTAGCAAAGGTTAACTAAGTGGAATTAAGATTCAATTTTCATCATCATTGATAAGGATAACTAGGATAGGACTTCTAATTTCTCATACCTTGCCAAAAGTGTGTTTTACAGTTATTTATTTAATTTACAGTCTTTTACTTACTTTAATTGCAATTTAAATCAATTGTTCCTCATCTCCAGAACCCCAATTTACAATCTTCATAACCAATAATAAGAACATACTTCCCTGCAGTTCCTTGAGAAGACGACCCAAGGTTTAAATACTCGGTTATCAATTTTAAAGGGGTTTGTTACTTGTGACAACCAAAACTCTAAACCTAGAAATCTCCGAAAACACTTAACACACATATAGTAAACTCTAAACCATCAATCTTCAGTTCTTCAAAAATGGCGCCGTTGTCGGGGAATTGCAAACGTAGAGCTCTAAACCTAGAAATCTCTAAACCTAATGAAAAAATATCTTCAGATTGGAAGCAACAGTAACATAAATAAAAGAGAGCAATAATAAACTGAAATACCTCAAATAACATTAATTCAAAAGAGTAATCTGTAACATAGAAGAATTCATAAATTAAATTGAAAAGATAAATAAAAAGGAATATTAAACCTGATAAAGAGATAATCCTGAAAGTGAATAAAATCCTAATCTAAATCCTAATCCTAAAGAGAGAGGAGAGAACCCCTCCCTCAAAACTACATCTAAATAATGAAATTGTGAATATGAAAGCCTGATGATGAATGGATGCATTCCCCCACTTTATAGCCTCTAATCTATGTATTCTGGGCTGAAAACCGGGTCAAAAATAGACCAGAAATCGCCCCCAACGTTTTCTGGTACGTTCAGGTCGCGGCAAAGTGACGTGGAGGCGTCGTCCACGCGTTCGCGTCGCCTAACGTTGGGGAAGCTATGACAAATTATATATCAAATTGAAGCCCCGGACGTTAGCTTTCCAACGCAACTAGAACCGTATCGTTTGGACCTCTGTAGCTAAAGTTATAGCCGTTTGAGTGCGAAGAGGTCAGGCTGGACAGCTTAGCAGTTTCTCCAACTTCTTGTATTCCTTCCACTTTTGCATGCTCCCTTTCTATCCTCTGAGCCATTCCTGCCCTGTAATCTCTGAAATCACTTAACACACATATCAAGGCATCTAATGGTAATAAGAGAGGATTAAACATAGGGAACTTAAGGCCAAAGAAGCATGTTTTCAATCAAAGCACTTAATTAGGAAGGCAAATGTAAAACCATGCAAATAGTATGAATAAGTGGGTAAAGAGTTGATAAAAACCACTCAATTGAGCACAAGATAAACCATAAAATAGTGGTTTATCAACTTCTCCACACTTAAACATTAGCATGTCCTCATGCTAAGCTAAAGAGAAACTATAAAGATGAAGAGGAATGATAGAATGTATGAAATGCAACCTATCTAATGCAACTATATGCTAAGATGTTTCTACCTACTTGGTCAAAAGTAAATAAGTTCTCCAAGACAAATATGAATCAAATTCCACTAATTCAAATTATATAATAAAAGACAAGTAAACTTGTAAGAAGATAGCTCATGAAAGCAGGGAACATATAGTCAAGCATTGAACCCTTACTCGTGGCGTATATCACTCTAACTCTCAAGTGTCTAGGGTCAATCACTCTACTCTTCCCTAGTCATGCTTTTTAAACTTTGTTCTTCATCTAACCAATCAAAAAATATTTAGTATACTAATGCAAACATCATGAGGTCTTTTCAGGGTTGTAATGGGGCTAAGGTAAGGGTGAGGATATATGTATGGCCAAGTGAGCTATAATATGAATCTTTAATTAACCTAATCTCTCACCTAATATACATATACTCTATATACTGTTAAATTCATGCCTAACTACCCATAATTCCCACTTTTGTATGATTCTCATACTCATGTACCACATTTTTGATATTTCTTTACTTTTATCACATGTGCATTGATCTTTTCATTAACTTAGCATTGGGATGATTTTGTCACCTTATTTATTTACTTATTTATTGAATATTTTTTTCATAAACATAAAAATAAACATAGCTTATCAATGTACATGGATTTTCCATTATTTTTCTATTTTGGTTATTCATGAGTAGGTTCCCAAATTCCCAATATTAGAAACATGATACATTCCCTTATTAACCCATGTTCCCACAATTTTCCCACACTTAGTTGATGCACAATCTCTATCTTAAGCTAACCAAAGATTCAATTGGGGTATTTAATTTGTTTTTCTGCTTAAGGCTAGTGATGTGGTAAAATATAAAATAAATGGGATTAAAAAGGCTCAAGGTGGCAAACAAAGGTGATTGAAAGGGTAGGCTTATTTGGGATAAGTGAGCTAAACAAGTAATGGCCTCAATCATATGCAAACATGTAAATACACTAAATATTGGACATATAGACTGAAACAAAGTAAAGATCACAATTATAGAGAAGTAAACACACAAGAATAAAATATTTATGGTTAAATAATGTAACCATATAAATAAGTTCAAATCTCACAGGTTGTGTGTTCTTTGACTCAAAAACCATGTTCCAAATACAACTTCAAACAAGTTTTACAAATTTTTTTTTATTTTAAATTAGTGAAATTTTTTAAAAATAGGATCTTAAAAAGAAACTTATTATTTTAACCAAGCAGTGGCTAAAATGCATAAAATCAAACAATCATGCAGTGAAACATGCAAATGTAAAAATGTACTAATAAATAGAATATTGATGTTGAGAAGAAAATAACTAACCCATGGAGATCGGTATCGACCTCCCCACACTTAAAGATTGCACCGTCCTCGGTGCATGCTGAGATGTGCAGGTGGACGAGTTGTCTCAACTGATGCTTTTCTTCAAGGATTGTGCAGATGGACATGTTTGTCTCCCTTTTTAGAAGTTTCTCCCTTTTTCCGTCTTTGGTGGCCAGCCTGAAAGAAGAGAAAAAGAAGAACAGTAACCCAGAGATAAAGATAAGAAAATAAATAAAGTATGGGTGGGTTAATGCCAACTGATAAGGGTCTCATTTACATGGAAGCTTCAACATGTACGTGAGAAAACAATAGAAGCACATGGCATACCAGTGGTGCAAAATTTGCAACAAAGGGGAGGAGTGTGGGTAATGAAAATATCAATACAAGTTCATGTCAATGCAAATGAAGTGCAAATATCATAAAAGATTGGCATTGGCAGATAATTAATACAGTGTAAAACAAGTTACTAAAAATAATTCAAGAAAATATGCAACAGTTGACTAAGAACATTTAACACCAATGGTAAAATAATAAATTTAGAAAAGAAAAAAAAATAAAAATATGCACAAAATTAAAATGCAATGAATGAAATATGCAAATAAATTAAGTAAAATAGAATGAAGGTGAAAAGGAATGAGAAGTGAAAGAAATAAAGTGAGAAAGAAAGAAGAAAAGATAGAAGAAATTAGGATTAGAGAAGAAAAGATAAGATAATTGGCGCTGATCTGGATAAGTTGTGCGGTGCAGGCGACGCGGACGCGTGAGTGACGCGGTTGCGTGGTGCGCGATAAGGTCAGGTGATGCGGACGCGTGGGTCATGCGATCGCGTGGCCTGATTTGTGCGATTGGCCCGAGTGCAGCCTCGTGGTCGCACAACTCTCTGTTCGAAACTTGGTATTGCCAAAATCCAGGGTGACGCGGTCGCGTGGTCGACGCGATCGCGTGAGCAGCCATCATGGGATATGACGCGGATGCGTGAGCCATGCGTCCGCGTGGTAAGGCGTGTGCGATCAGCACCAGTCCAGCACCACTCTCGCACAACTTTCGGTCGTGCACCCTTTTTTACGTCGATTTTCAGGTCACGCGGCCGCGTGCGTGACGCGGACGCGTGGAAGGCAGGTTCCCCATGTGACGCGGACGCGTCAGCGACGCGGTCGCGTGGGATGATTTATGCTAAAGGCACGGCTCCAGCCACGCTACCGCGTGACTCTCTGTTCCATTTCTCTTCTTCACAACGCACATGTGACGCGGACGCGTCAGCGATGCTGCCGCGTCGCGTGCGTGCTTTTTTTTTTAATGCAGTAATGCAGAATGCAATGCTAATATGAATGTTATGCAAAATTCCAGGTTCAATACAATAAAATAAAATAAAACTCGAAAATAAATAAAACTAAATAAAAATGAAAAAGGAACGATCATACCATGGTGAGTTGTCTCCCATCTAGCACTTTTAGTTAAAGTCCTTAAGTTGGACATTTGGTGAGCTTCCTGTTATGGTGTTAACTTCTAGGTTTAGAGATTACTATATGTGTGTTAAGTTCTTCAGTTCTTATTATTGCCGTTTTGAAAGAACCGAAGATTGATGGTTTAGAAGTTATAATAAATACTCGTTGTAAGTATAGTTACTAAACCAAGCAATCAACCTTTCTTACAAACGTTTTGGTTGTCACAAGTAACAAACCCCTTTAAAATTGATAACCGAGTATTTAAACCTCGGGTCGTCTTCTCAAGGAACTGTAGGAAAGTATGTTCTTATTATTGGTTATGAAGATTGTAAATTGGGGTTTTTAAGATGAGGAACAAGTAATTTAAATTGCAATTGAAATAAGTGAATGACTGTAAAATAAATAAATAACTGTAAAATAAACTTTTGGCAAGGTATGAGAAATTAGAAGTCCTATCCTAGTTATCCTTATCAATGATGATGACGATTGAATCTTAATTCCACTTAGTTAGCCTTTACTTAAAGTAAAGAAAAGTCAAGTGACTAATTAGTTAGATCCTCAAATCCTAGTTAATCCCTAAGGAAAGATTGGGATTATTGAAGTTCAATTCAATAAGCAAAGATAACAATTATCAATCATGTTTGAGTTTGATAACTCCTGAGTTACTGATTTCTTAACCAAGACCAAAAGGAAAAAAAGTAAATCTACCGGAATAAAAATGTCTTCAGATTGGAAGCAACAGTAACATAAATAAAAGAGAGCAATAATAAACTGAAATATCTCAAATAACATTAATTCAAAAGAGTAATCTGTAACATAGAAGAATTCATAAATTAAATTGAAAAGATAAATAAAAAGGAATATTGAACCTGTGATGAAGAAGAAATAATCCTAAATCCTAAAAGAGGAATCCTAATCCTAAATCCTAAGAGAGAGGAGAGAACCTCTCTCTCTGAAAACTACATCTAAAACTAAAATTATGAATTATGAGCTTATGATCATGAATGAATGGATTCCCCCACTTTATAGCCTCTAATCTGTGTTTTCTGGGCCGCAAACTGGGTCAGAAACAACCCAGAATTCGCTGGTTGCGAATTCAAACACGCTGATTTTTTGTCACTGCGACGTGGCAGCGTGGAGCACGCGTTTGTGACGTCTAGCGTCAGAGAAACTATAGCATATTATATATCAAATCGAAGTCCCGAACGTTAGCTTTCCAACACAACTGGAACCTTGTCATTTGGACCTTTGTAGCTAAAGTTATAGCCGTTTGAGTGCAAAGAGGTCAGGCTGGATAGCTTAGCAATTTCTCCAACTTCTTGTATTCCTTCCACTTTTGCATGCTTCCTTTCCATCCTCTGAGCCATTCCTGCCCTATAATATCTGAAATCACTTAACACACATATCAAGGCATCTAATAGTAATAAGAGAGGATTAAACATAGGAAACTTAAGGCCAAAGAAGCATGTTTTCAATCAAAGCACATAATTAGGAAGGCAAATGTAAAACCATGCAAATAGTATGAATAAGTTGGTAAAGAGTTGATAAAATCCACTCAATTGAGCACAAGATAAACCATAAAATAGTGGTTTATCAATGACCACGAACCTTGTCGAGTGCATTAATTCAGTGTTGAAGGGTGCCCAAAACCTACCTGTGTTGATGCTCATCCGAGCAACATATTATCGGCTAAATAAACTTTTTACACGGAAGAGTGCCGAGACTCACGAACGCAAGTGTGCTGGATTTACTTACTTCGTATTTGCACAACAGCGGATAGAAGCAAATATGCAATAGGCTGGGAATATAATTGTGCACCAGTTTAAGAGACGAAATGAGGTCTTTGAGGTGTGCGAAATGACTAGTGGAAATGTATTGGTTTTTTTATCTTGTGCGATGAACGTGTGACTGTGGGCACTTTCAGGTGGAACGACTACCATGTCACCATGTTATTGCTTGCTGTGCTAACCAGCGTCTCGATTGGCAGTTGTATGAGCATGACGTGTACAAGATGACAGAGGTTCGTAAGGTCTATAGATTTGAGTTCACACCATTAGGCGATCCAGAGACATGACCTACTTATGAGGGACCCACATTGGTCGCTAATCCTGCCTTGAGGCAAATGTCGAATGGTCGTCCCAAATTGACCCGATACCTAAATGAAATGAACTCACGCAACATGCGTGACCTCGGATATGCCATCTCTGTAGTGCTCAGGGTCATAGTCAGAGTCGATGTCCTCAGCGTGCTGGACCGAGTGGTGTTGGTGACGATGATGGTCCCTAGATCTTTGTTAGTCTTTGTGTTTATCAGTTAATATTTTTTATGTTCATCGTGTTTGTATTTTTAAATTTGGGTTTATCCATTGATGTTTTTGATGTTCGTCATGTTTGTATTTTTAAATTTGGGTTAATACATTGATGTTTTTTATGTTTTTAATGTTAGGTTAATATTATCATTTACTACCTTTGTGAGGTAAACATATGACAGTGACCAAGAGCATGGGTTTGTATTTTCGCACTAAAAATAGGATTGACGTTGCAAGTATAGTCCAACCCAACCATTGATCATCAATCAAATTATAATCTTAAAGATGTCACAATCAACACAAAATAACCGGGAGTTTTAAATCCCGGGTCGTTCTCCCTAGGAACTAATGCCCGTAAGTGCACAATTTTAGTTGTGAGAATCAAAGGGGTTTTCAATGATGAGGAAGCAATAAGGAAATAAAGAACAAGACAAAATTGCAATCAACAAAGCAATGAAGGAATAAACGAACTAAGTATGTAATATAAACAAGTAAAACTATAAAGTGATAGAAAGGTGATTCAAAACATAAAAGAAACCTTGACTTGGGATGAGTTATGGAATCCATTCCTTGCCATAACCACAACTATGATAATTATGATGGATTAATCTCACTAAGTCAACCCTTAACATCGAAGGATAAGTTAAGTGAGCATAATTGTTATTAATCCACAAGTCCTAGCTAACTTACTAATTACCTTAGTAAAAAGCTAGCGTTGGTGGAAACAATAACAACTAACAATCTAAGAATTATTACTAAATGTTGGACATTATGGCTCTAGTAATCCATAGACTCATTTTCTCCCAAGCCAAGGGGTGGAAATTACCCCATAACTAAGATTGGTATTTCATCAAACACATAGAGGGCATAAACATAAATTATGGCAAAATTGAGAAATTGATGAAAGCTATGAACCATAAATGATCAAAATCAATAAAGGCAACTCACCAAACATAAAGTAAGCATCAAACATCAAATTCAACAATTAGAAATCCAAAATTGCAAAACTATGCATATATTGATAAGAGAAATGAAAATAGATGAAAGTGTAGAACAAGTGTAGTGATTAAAAGAGAAATTAAAGAAATACTTACAATAAGATAGCAAAATCCAAAGACAAAATTGAAGTATAAAATGCTACAAACCCTAATTAAACCTAAGAAAACTTGAGAGAAAAAACCTAAACTAAACTACCCTAAAACTACTCCTAAAAACTCCTCTCCCAAGTATGGTAGTCTATGGCATGATATATGGTTGTTTTCCCCTTCAAATATGCTCCAAAGCCTTCAAAAATGGGCCAAAAAGTCCCCAAAACATGAATCCACGTGACTTTTTAATGGAGGCATGCGCTGGTACCTGTGCGGACGCACAGGTCTGTGCATGGGCACACATGCTGATTTTCCTCCTGTGCATGGGCACAGACCTGTGCGGACGCATAGGTCCTGATTTTCATTCTTCCCTGAGCATGGGCACAGCCTGTGCGTGGGCACAGGTCCTATTTTTACCTTGCCTTGTGCATGGACACAGACCTGTGCGTGGGCACAGAAGCTGTGCGTGGGCACAGGCTGAGATGCTTTTCTCCTTTGTTTTCTTCATGTTTTCTCCATTTTTGTATGCTTTCTTCCACTTCTACCAACCCATTCTTGCCTCTAGGACCTGAAATCACTCAACAAATATATCACAGCATCGAATGGAATAAAAGTGAGATTAAATTACTCAATTTAAGCACAAAAATGAATGTTTTCACATTTAGGTTCAATTTAGGGGTCAAACACAAAAGTATGCTATTTTGGTGAATAAGTGTGAGTTTATGAGATGAAATCCATCCAATTCAAGTTAAAATGTGTTGTCAAATATGGACTCATCAACATACAAAAGATTAACTAAGATTTACATTCACTTAATTCTGAAACCATATGTAAATATTCGCATTAATAAACATACAAAAGATTAACTACGAATTACATTAACTTAATTCTTAAACTTAAACGTAAACATACTAAATCCTTGCTCACTTCTTTCGAACTAACCAATTCAGTCCCTTGTCCATCATGCCCTGACCGAACCGCGATGGAGTAAACCTATCAGGTGGATTTCGTTCCGTCCGTAGGTCATATGGGTGACCCCGAACTGAGTCATCGAAAGCCAGAGTGGCTGACCTACGTACCTCTGCCGGAGCAGATGCACCGGAGTTGTACTCGTTAACGACCTTGAATCCCACTTGTAGCTCGATGAAACCACTGTCACATGACGACCGCCCTGACGCGTTGTCGGAAGCAGGACCTCGTATACCATAGGTCATATCTACTGATGCCCAATGTGGGTCAGCGACTCTGACCGTGAAGGCATAGTGGTAAAATATTTCGCTAATATTTATTTATTAAAATATTTATTTTTGAAATATTTAATAATATCATATTTTATAAATATTCACATATTTATTATAATATTTATTTATTAATATTTAAATTATTTATTAAATTTCGAAAATATTCATAAAATACAAAAAAAAAAAACTAAAATAACAATACTATATTTTTATATGATACTAACAATAACAAAAATTTAAAAAATTTAAATACATAAAAAAATAAAATTTATCAACTTACATATATTGGATGATTCAAATAATTGATAATATGATCTTCAGGTGACGTATAATTACGTACCATTTTTAATCACTACAAATTAATAATTTTTTTTCTTTCAACACACTACTCACACTACTACTACCAACACACTGCCAATACTAACACTCACTTCTTTTTTTTTTTGTGAGATTATTTTTCCACACTCTCTTCTTTTGCTTTTGCTAACACTAACACAGAAGCAGCCTTACTATCATGCATGAAATGGGTCACAAGGCAGCTCAATTTATAGAGCTTGTTTTGTCGCTGGTTACCAAGGGCCTAGTCCATATGAAAAATAATTTCTGCATGAGTCCAATCTTAATTTTGAGGTTTAAGTTTGCAATTTGAGTAGAGCGACAAGAATGTCTACAATGTTCAAAATAGTTTACAAAAATACAATACAAAATTTTTGCAAGATAAGTCTAGTGAATGTGTTTGCTAGTTTCAAAAAATCTGGAATCTTTGTACTTATTCCTCAATCTTATTTCTCATCATTTAGAATACTTTTCTCAAAGAATCTCACTTGCTAGGTTTAAAGAGATTTTAAAACATACTAATAAAGAATATAAAGATAGAAGAAGAGAAAGAAGAGGGACATTCAAATTTTGTCTCTTCTAAAAAATAGTGAAGTAGCATGAGAAAAAAAAGGTGCATAAGTGAAAGAGAGTAATAATTTTTTTTTTGTTCCACTCATTGATCCAAATGAAGGGCAACATCTAAGAAAATCACTTCTTCACCTTTGATCTTCTTCCATCTCAAATTAATTTTATTCCTTTTTTACTATAAAATTTGAGATAATAGTTAACTTCTAAGTTTATGATTTATGAAGTTGGAAAGTATGTGAGGAACTTAAAGTTCAAGTACTTTTTATTGGAACAGAAAATTTAGTGCTAATTATCTTTTCTTATTATGTGAATATTTAAGGTTGTAGATGTTGTATTAGGTAGCGTGCTTATGCTTTAGTTATTTAGGGAGGTTTATATTGAAATCATCACTACACCAATTTCAATAGTTAATAGCTACAAAACCCCGAAAAATCAATAAATAATTAGCTAATAAATTTATTATTATTTAAAGAAAATAGAAAATCAAATTTTATAGTTTAGAGAAGTAGAAATAATTAAAAATACGAATTTTAACACTAATTTTAAAAATTTTGTCCCAACACCAGACTAACAAGCTGAACTGATTGAACCGGATCCAAACCGGGCCTATGACCCAACATATAAACACAAGAACTTAGCCATTCTCTCCTTTATTATTGCCTTTCACGTTGAAGCAAAGGAGGAGAAACATCAAACCCTAACCCATTTGCACTTCAATCTTCTATCACCATAACTTTCAATCCGGAGTTCTAATTAACGAGTCGTCAGCGGCCACGCGTTCCACTCGAAATATTTTTCAAATCTATTGGAACAAAGTGGTAAGAAACTTAAATTTCTCACCCATTTCTCACCCCCTTCTAATTTCGTGATTCTTAGTTAATTGGCATTGAGAAATTTGATGTTTTGGTGTTTTAAGGTTGAATTAGCTTAAGAAAATTGTTGGGTTTTGTCCAATTAATCCATGGATAAGGTAAGAAAACTATTAAATCTTTGTGAATTATTGGAATTTGTAACTCTATGTTGATTATGGTGATGTTGTACGAATTAGATTATGTTTCATGTTGAATTAAAATCCAATTGGTGGTTTGGAGTAAAATTCCGGTGTTTGAACTTGTGGAATTGACATTTGGAGATTTGGGGCTTGTGAAGGAGAAGATTTGTGGTGTTTCTTGGATGATATTTAAAGAAGAAAGGCTACTGAAAGAGTTTAAAAACCTGAACTTGGGCGTTAGAGAGGTAAATGGGAATATATGCTTGAATCAGTTGCATATCTCCAGTGATTTCAAGGTAGAGATTTAGAAGACTCAGCAGAATGATCAGGAGCTGTAGAAAATATGGCAAGTAATTGAACAGAGGAAACAAGGAGAAGTTATTCAAGACGGAGAAGGAGTTTGGAGGTACAAGGGAAGGATTTATATACCGAATATGGGAGAATTGAGGCGAGATGTGTTAATAGAAGCTCACCGGAGTAAGTTTTTGATCCATCTAGGAAGTACTTAGATGTATCATGACCTGAAGGCATTGTCCTAGTGGCTAGAAATGAAGAATAATGTGGCAATGCATGTTTCAAAATGTTTGACTTGTCAAAAACTAAAAGATTGAGCACCAGAGACCGTCCAGAACCTTACAACCTTTCGAAATTCCGTAATGGAAGTGGGAAAGTATCGCAATAGACTGTGTCTAATTTGGCTAGGACTCGGGCATAATTTGACACATTATGGGTGATTGTAGATCGGTTAGTGACGGAAGCCCCAAATGCATGGGTTAGGAACTTGATTATCCAAAATGGAATTGACGTTGTAAGTATAGTCCTAATCCAACAAGTTGGCCATCAATCAAATTGGAAACTCACAAGATGTGTCACAATTCAAAACTAATTCAAAACCGAGAGTATTTGACTCCCGAGTCGTCTCCCAAGGAGTACTTTAGAACAATGAGTGTGCAAATCCGGTTGTAGTGATCAAGGGGTTGTCAATGAAGAAATGAACATATAAAGCAATAAAAGAACATGCAAAATTGTAATGATTGAACTAATAAAGAAATTAAAGAACCGACTATGTAATATAAAGAAGTATAAAAGAGATTAACATAGAAGTGTATGAAAGATTGAAAGCATAAAAAGAGTCTTGGCTTGGAGTGAGCTAAGGGTCCTTTCCTTGTTGGAACCACAACTATGACAATCATGATGGATTAGTCTCACTTGATCAACCCTCACATCAGAAAGTAAGTTAAATGAGCATAAGTGTTCTCAACCCACAAATCCTAAATTGCTTGCTAATTGCCTTAGCAACAAATTAGTGTTAGTGGGAACAAGAACAATTAACAATCCAAGGATTGAAACTGAATGTTGGACATTCCAACTCTAGGAACCCAATTGCTCACTTTACCCAAGCCAAGAGCAAAAAATTTAGCCTAAAACCATGTTTGACATTTTGTCAAACACTTGGTGGGCAAAAACCTTAAACATGGAGAAAATGAGAAAAGGCTTGAAACTAAAAGTAACAATTGATCTCAATCAACAAGAATAACACAATAAAGAATGAACAAACATCAAACATCAAATTCATCAACAAGAAATTGAAATTGTAAGAGAGAAGCAAAATTGAAATATAACCTGAATTAGAAGAAAGAGTAATGACAATGTAACTATAAAGAGTAATAACAAGAGAATACTTACAATAAAAGCTAGCAAAATCCAAGATAAAAAATGAAAATGGCACTTGAATGTAAAACCCTAATATAAACCCTAATAGAGATGATGAAAAACTTAGAGAAAAACTAAACTAAAAGCCTCCTACCACTACTCCTAAACTATACTAATGATATATATGTTATGTTCCTCCTTTCCCCTCCAATATGAGCTAGATGACTTCAGAAATGGGCCTCCAAAGCCCCCAAATCACGAGTCACGTGCTCTTTTAATGAAGCCATGTGCGGACACCTGTGCGGACGCACAGATGCGTGCGTCCGCACACCTTGCGAAAAATCCCGTCCTGTGCGTACGCACAAGTAGCCGTGCGCACACACACTAGACGATGCTTGAATGGACGTGTGACGCGCTCGAAGCAATCCACGCACTCTGATTGGGTAGCTGTACGTACGCACAAGCAGCCGTGCGCACGCACACGTCTCTGAACTCATCTCCTTTGATTCTTCATGTTTCCTCCACTTTGCATGCTCTTCTTCCATTTTCTCAAACCCATTCCTACCTTATACACCTGAAATCACTCACAAACAACATCAAGGCATCGAATGGAAGGCAAATAGAATAAAATAGATTAAATTGGGCACAAAAGAGTATATTTTCATAATCAAGCGTAATTTGGGAGGGAAGTTCAAAAGCATGCTATTCAAGGGAATAAGTGCAAGTTTATATGATGAAAATCCATTCAATTCTAACCAAAAATCATCATCAAATATGGATTCATCAATTCTCCCACACTTAAACACTAGCATGTCCTCATGCTAAACACACGCAAAAGAGATATTTGAAAGGGAAAATGACTTATTCTATATACTACTTAAATACATGCAACTATCCTAAGGCTAATCACCAATATGTACTATGATGAGAGCTGGTAGAAACAAACCATGAAATTCCAATCCATCACAAGAAAACTTTAGGGCCAATGCAAATAGTTCATGCACTAAGATCAATATCCAAAGAATTGAGTTGAAGTTATCAAAACTATCCAATTAAACAACTTGCAAGAAGATGCAATATGAGGCATAAGAACATAGAATTGATCAATCAAACCCCTTACCGGATGTGTATCTACTCAATTCGCTCAGTGTTTAGGGTTTAACCATTCAATTCTCCTTTTATCATGCTTTTCAAAGATTTGCAAGTTATCTAACAATCAACTAGTATTTAATGCATGAATAACAAGTATCATGAGGTCTTTAGAGGGATGTAATGGGGCTAGGGTTTAGGTAGGATGAATTATGGTTAAGTGGACTTAAAGAATTAGTTCCTTGATTAGCTTGAGTATCCACCTAATCCTACACCACCTATGTACACATAACAATACAACCTTTCTACCCATTTTCTTTTTCTATCTCACTTCACTCATGCATTTTCTTTTCAAACATGGTATATGCATCCTTTATTTGCTCCTTTTTTCATACTTTGTTATGTACAAGTTTTTTTTTTTAAATTATGAATGTATATATTTTAATTAGTGAAATGCATGAGCATTACCTAATTGCCCAAAAATTTTTCACAAAGAGTTCATGCCTCTATCACCAATGCTTCCCAAAATCCCCCCTACACTTAGAATTTACACACTAATCCACCCAAGCTAATCAAAGAGTAATTCAGGGACATCAATGGTTTTCTGCTTAAGGGGAGTAATGTACTATCTTCAGAACAAAAGGGGATTCAAAGGCTCAAAGGGGTTCACAAAGGTGAATGCAAGGGTTGGCCATATAGGTTAGTGAGTTTATCATCAAAGATGACCTCAATCATGCTAAATGCATCCAAACACAAATACAGGACATAAAGAATCATGCAAATTAATGATCACAATAAAAAAAGGAGTATAATCACACACAAGAACAACATTATGGCTGAAAAGTGCAACCATCTATTAAAGCTCAAATCTCACAAGGTATGTTGTTCTAGCTTGTTTCCATGTCCTACAAACAAAATACTCCAAGCAAGTTGGTAAACACAATTTTTCTTCAATTCAATCAATGGTATGCCCCTAGAAAGGTTTCATGAAAATTCCTTGGTGTTTCACCAACTTATTCATTCTATAATGAAACATGCAAATATTAACTACTAAATATCCATAAACGATAAAGAAATATTTACAACAAACCCAATAAGATGCAATAGAAATAGAGCTACTCAAAATGAAGAAAAAGTAATACAAGAAACATTGCAAAGTGTCTTTAAGAGAGAAACTTTTACCCCCTTGAAGTCATCGATCCTCCCCCACACTTAATTTGTGCACGGTCCTTCGTGCATACTCACGATCTGGGAGGATGAAGAGGGGCCACCTTCATCTGGTGGACTCAGGAGTGGGATGGTCAACTGCATCGTGCTCCTCCCCAGTTAGCTCTGATGAAGCTCTAGGAATCGGGCCGGGGTCTCTTCCTTATAGCTTTGCCGCTATCCACTCAAAACGTTTGTGCTCCAAATGCTCCATATGGTGGATATTGTGTAAGATGTCTCGGAATAGATCCGGAAGAGGTCGGAGAAAAGGTAAAGCAGTTGATGAAGTTGGTAGAGTTGATGGTGGTGCTGTGGGTGTCTTCCTCTCGTAGGGTGTAATGTTTGTTGATCTTTCCAAATCACCCCTCGGAATGAACTTGTTGCCTCTAGGAAAACAGAACATAATGTCCATTAGTCGCCTCTCTACCCCCGCTGCGTTTGCAAAGTGCATCACCATCGACAGAAATGGAATGCTGATATTCTTTTTCTCAACTAATTTTCAAATCGATTTGTGCAATAAAGGCAAGATGGCTATATGCTTCCCTTGAATAATAGCCCACAGTAGCAAAGTAGTTCTAAATCTCACATGGGTAGTGTGGGTGCTCGGGATGATGTAGTCCGCCACAATCTGATGCCATATACGAGCTTCAGCATTCAAATCAGAGTATACAATACTAGTGGGAATAGAATTCCTCCCTTTGCTATACTCCCAAGATGTACTAGGATGGCCTATTCTCTCAAGAATGGGAGTCAGAGATACTCTTCCTTTGAAGACATCCACTTTTATCTTGGAATATTCATCTTTCTCAAGTGGAATGTAGGGGATGTTCAGAATAGCTTCTAGAGCCTGATTGGATGTATCCAACATCTTTCTCCGGAGGAAGACTGACTTCGCTTCCCAAGCTTGGTAGTTCACATAAAATTCCTGCACCATAGTCTCATTGACTTCAATGGGTTCTCGCTCGAGAAACTTCCAATGAAGCGAGGCAATCCTTTGGTGAATAGTCGCCTTGTATTGGCTTGGAATCTTCAACGGCCGCTCCCAATGAATTGCACGCTTCTCAATAGCCTCGTATTGAGAGTTGGCACTTCGGTTAACCAAGGTGTTCGGTTTATCCCCTTGGCGATTCCACCAAATATTAGTAGAGCGAGTGGTAGTTTACTCAACCGGTAAAGTAACCGGTGCCTTACCCTTTTTCCTCATCCTGAAAATACAAATAAAAGAACTTCGAGATTATAGGGCAACAATAAAGTAAATTCATTGAGGAAGCACTAACAAGGTTAAAAGAGCTTATAGAAATAGTGTGATTTACAAAAATACGGTGTGTATATTCCAATGATGCGCGCGGTTGGAACACACACACTGGCCGGATATCACGGCAATCACACCCTCAAGGCAATTCACAGTTTAAAGCTTACGACTTATTGCTCAAGTTGCAAACATAAAACAGAGAACTGCAAATAACTTCAAGCAAGCACCAAAAGGAAATTTTCAATTGTTCATCCTCAAGAAGTGGTAATCACACATACAATGTTCTTAATTGGAAGCCAAAAGATGTTTGATCAAGACATCATTAAAAGTTGAACATTTGTAGAGTGGTCACTCAATTTAAATTCCAAGATGAACAATGTCAAATGAGTCTTATACTACACAATGCATTTGCAACCAAAATTGCACATCGACAATCAAAGAAATGCATTGGTGAATTCACTTAATTACCATCAAAAGTCATAATAGAAGTTGCACAATTCATACAATATGCCTAATAAGAGATAAATTGAACACATATGATGGCCAAGTTATATGAATCAAACAAAATGTTCATTGAGGCATTTTATCGAACATGTGGTATGCAATGTGTAAGTTCATCACAATTAGGCTCAAATTTGCTCATAACCAACCCAACAATCAAACAACAACATTTTGCAATACAAAGAAACAACTGAGAAAGCAACTAATTTAATCCAAGCAACATAAAAGAAATGAAAGAAATTGCAACAATATTAACATAAATAGAAAGGAAAAGCAAGAACCTGAGATATAGAGGTTGAAAAGAACAAGAACTAGGGAGGAACAATGGCACTTCTTATAGCCACTGCGAAATCATGGCATTTGGGGTCGTCAGAAAAAGAAGCACCAGAAGAGAAAACTCACCGGTGTTGAATAGAGAAGAGAAAAAGAAAAGAAAGAAGAAAAGAAAAGAGAAGAGAAGTAAGAGAAAATGAGAGAGAAAGGTTGCCAGCGGTGGGCTGACGGCGGCGGTGGCTGGTGGCAGGGACCGGCGGAGCTGGGCAGAGAAGAGAGAGAGAGAACAGCTATGAAGAAAAGAAGAAAAGAAGAAGAGAAAAGGCTGCCTCTCAACAGGGCAGGTTGCCCTGTTAACGCCCAGAACGCGATGTGTGCGGACGCACAGGGGCCTGTGCGGACGCACAGAGAGCGTGACATGGAAGGGTGCGAACACGCACAGCGTGCGATCGCCACGACCAGAGAGATTGCATAAAGACGTGCGGATGGACAAAGATGTGCAACCGCACAGACAGGCTCTCTCTCTCTCTTTTTTTTTAACACTTGAGGACAGAATCATGTGTGCATGCGCACACAGGTCCGTGCGCACGCACAGAGGCCAAAAATTGGGGAGGTTGAGCACGTGCACAAGCTGTTCCCTTGCTCCCACCAGAGGGGTCTGCAATTGATGTGTGGGTGCACACGTCTGTGCGGTCGCACAGATGAAGTATGAGAGGGGATGTGTGCGTACGCACGCGGCTGTGCGCATGCACAAATCAGAGAAAACAGGGCAGCGCGCACGTACAAGCTGTGCTGGTGCTGCGACCAGAGGGCATATTAAGATGCGTGCGAACGCACACAAGCTTGTGCGTCTGCACAGTTGTTGAAAAACACAGTTTTGTGCGCACGCACAGCTTGGTGCATACGCACAGATGCCCTGTTTCAGAAAATTCTTTTCTCTTCAAAACTAAGGTTCCTACCCTTAGCATATCAACACACCAACCCCAAATCATTCAAACAAGCACAATTTCATGGTCCACAAGTAATTTAACTTATTCAAATCAAAATCATCAAACCAAACCTAAGCTACCCATTATACCACAAGAAAGCAAATAATTCAAAAGGCTATAAAAAAGAGATAAAATTGGAACAATGTTACCATGGTGGGGTGTCTCCCACCAAGCACTTTGGTTTAGAGTTCTAAGTTGGACTTGCATGGCTTCATTGGTCACTTGGAAACTTCACCAAGGAGGAAAATCTCCAACTCCTTGGCATTCTTGGGTTGAGTGTGATCCTTTGAATTCAACTTCATGGCAACATCCTCTTCTTCTTGCTCATTGCCATCCTTAATCACTTGATCTTCAACGATGTCACACCCAAAAATAGAATAAGCTTCAAGAACGGGCTTGTTAGACTCCTCCAAAGTGAACTTGACTAACTCGCCATCCGACTCAAAAGAATAGACTCCCAAATGTGCATCTAGCTTGAAGCGGGCCATCTTTAAGAATGGCCTTCCATGGAGTATGGACGATGGCTTGTTAGAGTCAATGGGAGGAGTCTCCAAAATGTGAAAATCAACTGGAAAGAGCAATCTTTGAATATTATCTAGCACATTCTCTGTAATCCCCACAACTGACACAATACTTTTATCGGCTAGCACAAACCTTGCCCCGGACCTCTTTAGGGGTGACAAATTCAATCTTTCATAAATAGGGAGTGGCATAATACTTACACACGCTCCCAAATTATACATACAGTCCATGAACTTCATCCCACCAATCAAACAAGTAACCAAACATGGGCCGGGATCATTGTATTTTTCAGGAAGTAAATAAGAGATAGAATCATCTACCAGCTTTTTGTTGAGGTTTCCAAGCTTGTCTTTGTGAGTGCAAACATCTTTAAGGAACTTGGCATATTTTGGCACTTGTTGAATGGCTTGGAAGAGGGAGACGGTGACTTCAACCTTCTTAAAAACTTCCACCATAGTGGGATCAAGCTCTTCTTGTTTCTTGGCCTTCTTGGCTAAGGTTGGGAATGGAATGGGCAAAGGCTTTTCAAGCAAGGTCTTTCTCTTTGACTCCTTGACCTTGGGTGGTTCTTCCTCACTTTTGGCAACACTTTTTTCTTCATCCCTCGTCGCTTCCACTTCATCTCCTACCTCTTCAGTGTTTGTCTCCTCACTCAACTCTGTAGGTATAGAAACATTCTTATCCAATTTAGTGCCGCTCCTAAGGGCAATGGTGTTGATGCTACCCTTAGGGTTGGGTTGAGGCTGGGAGGGTAAACTACTCGAGGTTGAAGCTTGTTGGGTGTTTTGTGCGGTTTGAGGAGGGAGAGTTAAACGGGAAAGGGCTTCGGCTATCGTAGCCATATATGCCTCTTGTTTCTTATGGAACTCTCGTTGCTCTTGCATGAAGGTATGAATTGTGTCATTCATGTGAGGTTGATTGGAGGGAAGGGCTTGGTTAACTTGAGGAGGGCTAGACCTACTATGTGGGTGTAGGTACTTCCCTTGAGGTTGAGATTGTGGAGGTTGTTGGTAGGGTTGTTGGTATTATGGTTGACCTTGGAGTTGTTGATGGTAGTAGACTTGAGCGTTTTGGTTGGGTTGAGCTTGAGGAGCTTGGTTCCACCTTTGATTTGAATTATCCCTCCACCATTAGTTTTGATTGCCTCCATGTTGGTAGGATCCTTGGTTGTAATTGGGTCTTTGTTGATAAGGGTTGGCTACCGCCAATGTAGTGTCCTCTTGGAGTTGAGGGCACTCATCGGTGTAATGAGTGTTACAAGCACAAACACCACATATCCTTGATGGTCCTTCGATCCTTGGAGATTGAGGTGGAGCATTTATCAAAGCTTGAGAAATTTGTTTCCCTTGGGTGATTTGTCTCAACAAGATTGTCATCTCACCGAGGGTCTTGGTCAAAATGGCATCCCCGGAGGGAGAAACTTTACTCAAAGCTTTTGGTTGTGGACTCCTTGCCCTTGAGTGCTGAGTTAAGTCTGCCAAGTCTGATATAACTTCCCATGCTTCTGCAGCGGTCTTGTTTTTGGTCAATGATCCTCCACTCGCGGCATCTAGGAGAAGCTTATCTTGGTGGTGCATTCCTTGACAGAAATAACTGATAAGAACCAACTCATCAATCCGGTGGTGAGGGCAAGCCTCCAGCAACTTCTTGAATGTCTCCCAGTATTCATACAAAGTCTCACCATCTCGTTGCACAATGCAAGAGATCTCTCTTCACAGCTTGTCTATTTTCTGAGGATGGTAGAACTTTTCCAAAAATTCTTTACGCAACAAGTCCCAATTGGATCTAACTTCACCAGATTGAGTATAAAACCACTCCTTTGCTTTTCCCTCCAAAGAGAAAGGGAAAGCGAAGACCAACACTGCGTCTTCATCCGCCCCATTTCTTCTCGCAGTTGCACATGCAACTTGGAAATCCTTTAGATGCTTCAGAGGATCTTCCCCAGGTAGTCCATTATATTTGGGAAGCAAGTTTATCATGCCAGACTTGAGCTCAAAATTTGGATCTAAAGCTGGATACAAAATTTGAAGTGGTTGCAAGTCAAGATCAGGAGCTCCGGCCTCCTTCAGGGTGATTCTTCCTGCCATGACGGTGTCACCTGAGTCACTCAAAGAGAATTCAGTACTCCCCACAGATGAATATAGAGTCTCCTCGTTGATTGGAGAATGATGGTCACAGATGGTTGGTGATAGTTACTCCTCAAGGGAACCCGATTTACTATTCACAAAAGCTAGCCGGCACCGAACTTGCCTTATATGAGTTAAAGTTCTTTCGATTTCTGGATCAAAAGTGGCCAAGCTCGGGTCTGGAAGCGACCGTGTCATTTAACTGAGGAGGCAATAAAACCATGCAATTATGAAAGGAAAAATAAAATTAGGTAAGTAAACAAGAACTAACTTAACAATCAACGGCTACTAAGACTAACTAAAGAGAAAAGTAGTATCTACAATTAATGCCAAGTAGCAAATCAAAAAAAGTATTTACACTATTCACATATTTACAACAACCAAAATTGTAGCACTCATTGCACTTAAAGTGAACTCCCTGGCAACGGCGCCAAAATTTGACGGAAGCCCCAAATGCATGGGTTAGGAACTTGATTATCCAAAATGGAATTGACGTTGTAAGTATAGTCATAACCCAACAAGTTGGCCATCAATTAAATTGGAAACTCACAAGATGTGTCACAATTCAAAACTAATTCAAAACCGAGAGTATTTGACTCTCAAGTCGTCTCCCAAGGAGTACTTTAAAACAATGAGTGTGCAAATCTGGTTGTAGTGATCAAGGGGTTATCAATGAAGAAATGAATATATAAAGCAATAAAATAACATGCAAAATTGTAATGATTGAACTAATGAAGAAATTAAAGAACCGACTATATAATATAAACAAGTAAAGTATAAAAGAGATTAACATAGAAGTGTATGAAAGATTGAAAGCATAAAAAGAGTCTTGGCTTGGAGTGAGCTAAGGGTCCTTTCCTTGTTGGAACCACAACTATGACAATCATGATAGATTAGTCTCACTTGATCAACCCTCACATCGGAAATTAAGTTAAATGAGCATACGTGTTCTCAACCCACAAATCCTAAATTGCTTGCTAATTGCCTTAGCAACAAATTAGCGTTAGTGGGAACAAGAACAATTAACAATCCAAGGATTGAAACTGAATGTTGGACATTCCAACTCTAGGAACCCAATTTCTCACTTTACCCAAGCCAAGAGCCAAAAATTTAGCCTAAAATCATGTTTGACATTTTGTCAAACACTTGGTGGGCAAAAACCTTAAACATGGAGAAAATGAGAAAAGGCTTGAAACTAAAAGCAACAATTGATCTCAATCAACAAGAATAACATAAGAAAGCATGAACAAACATCAAACATCAAATTTATCAACAAGAAATTGAAATTGCAAGAGAGAAGAAAAATTGAACTATAACTTGAATTAGAAGAAAGAGTAATGACAATTGATGCCAGGGCATCATAGCCTATTTTCTATGCTTTTTCACTAGATTTTGGTTTAGTTTTCATACAAATTTTGTTGATAAAGGAGCAAAAGAATAAAAAATCTCTGCATGAATCAAATCTCAAGCATAGGTGAATTTTAGTTAATATACAGGGTAAATATGCTGGAATAGATCACACTAAGTGAAGTCATGATTTTGAGCATTATTAGCATACTTAGTATAGTAGATATTATCTTGTATATTACTTTGATACACCTATTTATTTGTTGATAGGCAAAACAGAAGCAGAGAAGCAGGGGAAAGCAGAGTTGGAGAGCCAACTTTAGTGGCAACGTTGGAGTAAACGTTGGCAATGAACCAACGCTGTATGAAAAAAAATGAAGAAGGAACGTTGGAGGGAACGTTGGTGATCCAACGTTACCCCCAACGTGCGCGACAAGAGGCCTGGAAAAATCGATAGCCACGCGTACGCATGCTCCACGCATACGCGTGAGAAGTGCAAAATCAGAGGCCATGCGTATGCGTCACTCACGCGTACGCGTGAAAAGAAGAAAAATTGACAAGCCATGCGTACACCTCACCCATGCGTACGCGTGAGAAGTGAAGAATTGACAAGGCACGTGTGCGCGTCGTCCACGCACATGCATGGGTAGAACGTTGGCCCAGCAACGCTATCTTCAACGTTGATCTCAACGTTAAAGAAACAAGGGTCACACGTACGCATCACCCACGCGTACGCGTGACTAGAAAAACATTGGAGGGAACGTTTGCATGCCAACGTTGACGCAAACGCAGAAGATAGAGTCGGGGAGCAATTTTTAACGCTGCAACATTACTAAAGGCCCTAATACACCCCTGAATCATCCAAGCAAGCTGAGCCCATGAAACATCACTCAATCCAAGGCACAAGAAGCATCTAGATTAAGAAATTTTAATTCATTTTGTAATTTGTATTTTCATCTTTGTAAGCCTATATATAGGCAGTAGCTGGATTGGAGGACTCATTCTGGATTGGAAGGGAGTCCAGAATCATGCATCCACATCCCCTGACACACACCTTTCATGCACTTTTGTTTCTTTTCTTTTCTTTTCTTTTCTGTTTTTCTTATAGTTTAATTCTAGTTTGTAATTTCCATTATGAATTTAAAGTTTCCATTTCTGTTTGAATTCTAATTCTTCTTCCTCAATTTTCTGCATTTTATTTCTTCTATGTTAGAATAGAGCAATGAACTAAACTAACTCTTTTCGTTGGGTTAGAGAGCTCTATTGTTATTTAATGGATCAATTGTAATTTTCATCATCCTTTCTCTGTCTTTTCTCTTGGTCTTACTAAAAAGCTTTCGATCATAATTCAATTGAACAATTGTCTCGATAGAGAAATTGTTCATAATTGGATTTCCTCGGAACCTTGACAGAGGAATAAGGAAATCATGCTAGAAATGCTTTCTCACATTGGATTAGGTTGGGGGTTGGATGGATATTGTGGCATTTAATCCTACCAATACTTTGATCTATGGCTGCTTATCACTCCAATCTGCTCGTCTAACTAGGAAAATCAATTAACTAATGATTACTTAATCCGTTAATCCTCGTGGGATCGACCTCACTCTTTTGTGAGTTTTATTACTTGATACGACCCGGTGCACTTGTCGGTAGTTATTGCGTAGAAATCTATTTTCCTACGAATCAACAATGTAACTATAAAGAGTAATAACAAGAGAATACTTACAATGAAAGCTAGCAAAATCCAAGATCAAAAATGGAAATGGCACTTGAATGTAAAACCCTAATATAAACCCTAATAGAGATGATGAAAAACTTAGAGAAAAACTAAACTAAAAGCTTCCTACCACTACTCCTAAACTATACTAATGATATATATGTTATGTCCCTCCTTTTCCCTCCAATATGAGCTAGAAGACTTCAGAAATGGGCCTCTAAAGCCCCCAAATCGCGAGTCACGTGCTCTTTTAATGAAGCCATGTGCGGACGCACAGATGCATGCGTCTGCACACCTTGTGAAAATTCCGTCCTGTGTGTACGCACAAGTAGCCGTGCACACGCACACTAGGCGATGCTTGAATGGACGCGCGACGCGCTCGAAGCAATCCACGCGCTCTGATTGGGCAGCTGTGCGTACGCACAAGCAGTCGTACGCACGCACACGTCTCTGAACTCATCTCCTTTGATTCTTCATGTTTCCTCCACTTTGCATGCTCTTCTTCCATTTTCTCCAACCCATTCCTACTTTATACACCTGAAATCACTCACAAACAACATCAAGGCATCGAATGGAAGGCAAATGAAATAAAATAGATTAAATTAGGCACAAAAGAGCATATTTTCATAATCAAGCGTAATTTGAGACAGAAGTTCAAAAGCATTCTATTCAAGGGAATAAGTGCAAGTTTATATGATGAAAATCCATTCAATTCTAACAAAAAATCATCATCAAATATGGATTCATCGGTTAGCAAAGTCTGCTCACTTCTTGCCTGTTCAGATGAACTATATCTTGGAAGAGTTAGCCCGTTTGTATATCAATGGGATTGTAAGATTGCAAGGTATGCCTACAACTATAGTTTTTGACAGAGATCCTCGTTTCACTTTAAGATTTTTGGGAGTATTTCAGAGAGCATTCAAGACTCAATTGAGCCTAAGCACTACGTACCATCCTCAAACTAATGGTCAACCAGAGAGGATGATACCAACCCAAGAAAATATGTTGAGGGCTTGTATGCTGGACCAACCAGCAAGCTGGAATCGTTATATGCTGCTTGTGGAGTTTGCGTACAATAACAGTTACCAAACAAGCATCGGAATAGCTCCGTAGGAGGCTCTTTATGGAAGAAAGTGCCAATCTTCATTACGTTAGTATGAAGGTGGAGAATTAACTCTATTGGGGTCTGAGTTAGTAGCTGAAACCACAAAACATATTAAGAAAATCCGAAACAGAATTCTCACTGCTCAGAGTCCCCAGAAAAGCTCGCCTATCAGAGATGGAAACCATTAGAATTCGACGAAAGTAATCATGTATTCTTAAGGGTTATTCCAACAGCAGGAGTGGGTAAAGCGATCAAGACAAAGAAATTGAATCCTCGTTATATCGGTCCATTTCAGATTCTGAAGAGAATTAGGCCACTGGCATATCAAATAGCTCTACCACCGCATCTTTCGAACCTGCACGATGTATTTCATGTTTCGCAACTTTGGAAGTACATTTCTGATGCCAGTCATGTCTTAAAACCCGAATCACTTCAATTGAGGGTGGATTTGACGCTTCAAGTGACTTCGGTCCGAATTGATGATACCAGTGTTAAGAGACTGCGCGGGAAGGAAGTCTCATTGGTAAAAGTTACGTGGAGTCGGGCTGGAATTGAAGAACACACTTGAGAGCTTGAATCAGAAAAAAGACAAGACTACTCGCACCTATTTTCAGATAAGTGAATCTGAATTTTAGGACAAAATTCCTAATTAGTTGGGTATTATGTAAACTATGAGAAATCAATAAATAATTAGCTAATAAATTAATTATTATTTAAAAAATTAAGACATTAAATTTTATAGTTTAGAGAAGTAGAAATAATAAAAAATACAAATTTTAACATAAATTTTAAAGATTTTGGCCTAAAACCGGGCCAACGAGCCAAACCGATTGGACCGGATCCATACTGGGCCCATGGCCCAACATATAAACACAAAAACTCAGCGATTCTCCCCTTCATTATTGCCTTTCATGCTGAAGCAAAAGGGGAGCCACATCAAACCTTAACCCATTTCTATCAACCATAACTTTCAATCCGGATCTCCGATTGAGGAGCTGTCAGTGGCCATGTGTTCGTGATCCTTAGTTAATGGGCGTTGAAAAATTTAATGTTTTGGTATTTTAGGGTTGAATTAGCTTGAGAAAATTGTTAGATTTTTTCCAATTAATCCATGAATATGGTAAAAAAAACTATTAAACCTTTGTGAATTATTAGAATTTGTAACCCTATGTTAATTATGGTGATGTTATATGAATTAGATTGCGTTTCATGTTGAATTAGAGTCCAATTGGTGGTTTGGAGTAAAATTCTGGTGTTTGAGCTTGGAGAATTGACATTTGGAGATTTGGGGCTTGTGGAGGAAAGGTTTAGAGGTGTTCCGGGATTAGGAAAGAATCGGCTAAGGTATAGTTTTGATTTCTCGTAATTAATATATAATGTTGCATGAAAACTTAGGCTTGTTGCCTTAAGATAGGCTAGAATGTTTGAATGGTTGGCTTTGATGAAATTGAGGCATATGTATGTAACGAATTTGATAATAAAATGGTTGGACTTGATGTAATTATTGTTTATCTGTAGGTATGAGATGAGTATGATGTTGAATTGATTTGTATTTATGAAATTATTGTGTTTGATGGGATTTGTGGTAAGAAATTGATGAATTTATATGTTAGTATATTGTGGAGTGATTGAAAATTATATGAACATGATTTAGGAACTTTTTGGGGCTGTTTTGGTTATGAAACAATTGGTTTTGAATTGAGAATTTTGGAAAATTGGAGGTTTAGTGTTTTTGGAAAAAAATTTATTTTTGGACCAACTTCGACAGGCCATAATCTAGCTTCCAGAACCCCAAATCTTGTAAAATTTGCTTTAAATAACAATTGGATTCCTGAAGTTTATGACGTTTAAAGAACAAACTAAAAATAATTTTTAACAAAAAAGTTATGCGCGTTCAAAATTTGGGCCTAAAAACAGGATTCTGCAAAAAGTGTTAAAAACCAGGAAATCTGGTATGCTTACATACGCACGCTATCGTGCGCACGCATGGACCAAAGCAAAGTGGAGACTCGTGCGTATGCACGAGAGGTGTGCGTACGCACACTTGGGATTTTGCAAGTTGTCTGTGATGACAAGTCATCATATGCTAGCTTTTCAAGCAAATTTCACTTATTTCATTAGGTTTTATGCACTTTCTTGCATTGTAAGTTAGTAATTTGGAGTGGAATAGCATGGTTTCTTTGAATCAATCAACCACCCTTTAATTGACACAAAATCATGAAGTTTAAGCTAAAATTAATTGGTTTTTAAATGAATTTTAAGCTTTGTGAATGTTGTGATACTTTGATTGGTTGTTTTGATTTTTTGAAGGTGAAGAAAAGAAAAAAAAAAAAAGAAAAGCGTGCCCAAAGGAAACAAAAAGTGTATCCAAAGAAAGAAAGAAAGCATAGGCCCAAGGAAGAAAAGCGTGGCTCAAAACAAGGAGCAAGAGCACAAAGCTCTTGCGAAGAGCTTTACTTCAAAAATCAAAGGCCAAGCTCTTGCCAAGAGCCTAGAGCTCTTGCCAAGAGCTTAATCAAGTGCTACAAGGAAGAAGGAATCAAGGCAAACTCAAAGCAAAGCTCTTGCCAAGAGCTTTCCCCAAGAGCTTTTTCGGACTTGCCTCAAGGAAATTCAAGAAAAAATAGTTTGCCAATGCACTCCACAAGTTTCGACTTGAACCTTGCACCTGAAGGATAACAAGAAGGCGCTACTCCAAGGGGGCAAGGGCGCTCAGTTGCTCTACTTAACTGAGCGCTACTTTATATTGCTAGGTATAAAGAAAATTGGCTCCACAAAATGCATTCACTGGGAATCGAAGTGGGAGCCTCACTCAAACAAAAGGAGCGCTGCACTCTTCATGAACTTGCAACCAATTTTGCCTCCACCATGGTTCGAGCTTGGGACCTCACCAAGGATGAAGAGAAAGCTCTTGCCAAGAGCTTAGAGCTCTTGCAAAGAGCTTTACTTCCTTGTAACAATAAGAAAGGCGCGCACACTTTGGCAAGGAAGGGAACCAAAGCTCTTGGCCAAAGCTCTTGCCAAGAGCCGAGCTTTCCCCTGGGAGGTGCACATGGGCCAAAAATTCATCAAAAATCCAAATTAATTTATTTCTTCACCAAATTTTAGAGCCCACCCAAATTCTTAGATTCAAATTAGGAAGTGTATAAATAGGTGTTATTTTGATTTAGAAAGGACCCTTTTTCTTCTTTTAGAATTTTCACTTGTAATTTTAAGAGTTTTTTTTTTTTTTTACTTTGGATCTCTGAGTTCTAGTTGGAGAATTGGGAAGGAGAATTGATCTCTCTTCTTCCTTGTTCTTGCTTCTAAATTTTTTACTCTTTGTTTTGGATCTTGGGTGGAGAACTGAAGAAATTATGTTTCAATCTCTCCTTGGGATCCCTCTCTGTTTAATTGTCTGCATAATTCAAGAAATTGTGCTTTTGGATTTGAATTCTATTTACTGCTTTCTTCTCTACTTCTCCTGCAATTTACTTTTCTACTTCTCTTGCAATTATTCTTGGTTGGATCAAGGAAGGATTGAGATCTAGACTTGTTCTCTAGTCTCTTCTAA